>NC_134696.1:100032081-100054581 GCF_050947455.1 Rhinoderma darwinii | reverse complement strand
ATGTGACCGCTGCATCCTGTGCTTGGCCTGTGATTGGCTGGAGCTGTCACTTGGACTGAATTGTCATCCCGGGAGGTCAGACTGGAGGAAGAAGCCGGGAGTTATCGGTAAGTCAGAACTTCTTTTTTTTTTACACGTTCATGTATATTGGGATCGGAAATCACTGTCCAGGGTGCTGAAACAGTTTAACTCTTTCAGCACCCTGGAAAGTGACTATCTCCTGACGTCGCGTACCAGAATTTTTTTTGCCGGGTTTGGCCAAAACGAGTTCGGCCGAACCCGGTGAAGTTCGGTTGTCCGGGTTTGCTCATCTCAAAGACACTCCGTTTGGATGTTTGTAAACAGAAAAGCACGTGGTGCTTTTCTGTTTACATTCATCCTTTTGACAGCTCTTGCGCGAATCACGCAGTTGACTTCAATGGGTGCGTGATGCGTGCAAAACGCCGAAAGAACGGACATGTCGTGACATTTTTTCAGCGGACATGTCTGCACGGCCCCATAGACACATATAGGTCCGTGCAACGTGCGTGCAAATCACGCGTGTTGCACGGACGTTTTTCCCGTTCGTCTGAATAAAGCCTTAGGGTATGTTCACATGGCAGCGTCCGTTACGGCTGAAATTACAGGGGGTTTTCAGGAGAAAACAGCTCCGTAATTTCAGCCGTAATGGCATGTGCAGGCGCTTTTTCGCTACGTCAATTACGTACGTAAATGGAGCTGTTTTTCCATGGAGTCAATGGAAAATGGCTCCATTTACGTCTGAAGAAGTGACAGGTACTTCTTTGACGCGGGCGTCTATTTACGCGCCGTCTTTTGACAGCGTCGCGTAAATTTACGCCTCGTGGGAACAGACCAAAGTAAAACCCATTGCTTTCAATGGGCAGATGTTTGCCGACACTACCGAGCCGCATTTTCAGACATAAATCGAGGCGGAAAATTACATCCGTAAATAAGCCGTGTGAACATACCCTTAAAGAGATTTTCTTTTTCCAGACGACCCCTTTCAGAATGGAGCCGCTGTAAATGAAATGTAGTAGTACATAGCTGCCATCAAGATACAGAAACGTCCATGTAATTCAAGGATGGCTCAAATCTGCCAGAGCAGGAGCTACTTATATAGAGGGGGGTTCTGAGCGGAGGAACCCCCCTCTATGTAGATAGGACAGCGCAACATGGTCAACGTGACAGGTTCCCTATAGCAAGAAGTCATTTTTGGGTTCCGTATTCTGTGCTGTTTCATTTCTTAATATATCTTTAGAATTTTTTTTTATTCAGAGCTCCAAATCCCTGGCATAGACATAGATTTACATAAACCTATCCACTAGGGGGAGCTGAGGAGCTTACTGTAGACCGATTTATTATTGAATTAATGTATAAACAATATTTAGTAAGCTCCTTCAAATTGTTAATGCAGGCAGTACAAGGGTGGACATTCACTTTAAGACAATGTTGGCTAGTATGTAGAACCATCTTAAAGGCTATGTACACCTTTAAAATATATATAATTTTTTTTTAATAAAAATGTCTATCAGTGTGTTTGGTGCAAATTTCCACAAAATTTTTTATTACAAATAATTTTTACTTTTTGACATACAGCTGCTTTGTATCCTGTATACATAGCAGCTGCGCTAAGACCTAAATCCGTCAGATTAGCGCCACTGACGGCTTCAGTGTGAGTGTGTTAGGGCATGACCACACATGGCGGAATTCCTCCGCAACTGTCCGCATCAATGCCGCACCTAATCCGGGTTGCGGATTACGGCTGCGGATCTGCACAAAATGTGCAGAAAATTGATGCGGACTAGCTGCTGCGGACTGCGGGAAAAGTGCTTCCCTTCTCCCTATCAGTGCAGGATAGAGAGAAGGGACAGCACTTTCCCTAGTGAAAGTAAAAGAAATTCATACTTACCGCCCGTTGTCTTTATGACGCGTCCCTCCTTCGGCATCCAGCCCGACCTCCCTGGATGACGCGCCAGTCCATGTGACCGCTGCAGCCTGTGCTTGGCCTGTGATTGGCTGCAGCCGTCACTTACACTGAAACGTCATCCTGGGAGGCCGGACTGGAGACAGAAACAGGGAGTTCTCGGTAAGTACGAACTTCATTTTTTTTTACAGATACATGTATATTGGGATCGGTAGTCACTGTCCCGGGTGCAGAAACAGTTACTGCCGATCGCTTAACTCTTTCAGCACCCTGGACAGTGACTATTTACTGACGTCTCCTAGCAACGCTCCCGTCATTACGGGAGCCCCATTGACTTCCTCAGTCTGGCTGTAGACCTAGAAATACATAGGTCCAGCCAGAATGAAGAAATGTCAAGTAAAAAAAGCAAGACGCATCCGCAGCACACATGACATGTGCATGACAGCTGCGGACTTCATTGCGGAACTTTGAATCTCCATTGAAGTCAATGGAGAAATTCCGCCATGAGTCCGCCACTGCTCCGCAACAGACAGAGCATGCTGCGGACACCAAATTCCGCTCCGCAGCCTATGCTCCGCAGCGGAATTGTACGCATCGTCTAAACGAACACTGCTAAATTAAAGTGAAAGTCAATGTAGAAACGGCTCCGCTGCGGATTAACGCTGCGGAGTGTCCGCAGCGGAATTTAAGTGCAATTCCGCCATGTGTGAACCCGCCCTTAGCGGCTCCTGCGTGTGAGACATGCAGGATCGAACTGCTATCGATCACATCTAAGTTCATAACTTGTGATCGATTACAGGTGGATCCTGTTGCGCTATAAGTGTATTACATTGCTGTTATTTCTTCATCACCATTGTCATCACAAATTCTACAAACTAGAACGTAGTCTATAAAATGTAAAATCCAGCATATAAAATATTTTGATCTTTCAGCCGTTTTCCATTTTTTTCTCTGTTACTTTTTTTTCACTTTCATTATTTGGAAACCATCAATAAGCAGGCTAGCCACTGACGGCAGAACCTATTATAGCTGTATCGTTATACTAATTATGACTTAGATCTCTGTTTAGTACATTGAGCTGACAAAAGTATCCTGTACTAAATGCACTCGTGGTCTCGCTCTTTAACGTCACAATGACCCTTGCAGCCTTAATGCATAACTATTCAAGGCATTTGTCTTTTATACACATGAACCCCCCCCCCCTTGCCGACTGTTTCCCCCTGCCATAGGTAATTGTTATTTTAATGAGGTAGGCTAATCAAAACAGATTCAGTACTCAATACAGACGTAAGCTGTAAATAAATAAAAATACATTATTATAAGATCCATCAACAGTAGCATGCTTGTTGATGGTTTCCAAGTAACATTCAGTTAAATCAACCCAGGAAAAAAGGTAAACAGTTCTGATTAGTCAGAATTACATTCAGTGAATGTCAGCTAGATACTCCTGCTATAGAAACATACAGATGTAGCCATCTTTATCTTGACTTTTAACATATTAAATACACAGTGGTTAGAAACTTTTAACTTGACTTTTTGAATGTTTTTTCAATGGCTTTTGTTGTGTGATATCACGCTGCAGCAAGTTATCAGAGTCAAGATAAACTTGGCTACATCTGTAACAAGCTGAACGAC
Organism: Rhinoderma darwinii; assembly: GCF_050947455.1. Taxonomy (NCBI): domain Eukaryota; kingdom Metazoa; phylum Chordata; class Amphibia; order Anura; family Rhinodermatidae; genus Rhinoderma; species Rhinoderma darwinii. Next base: position 100,051,022 of record NC_134696.1, on the reverse strand, counting down.
ACGGTGTCGCCCAATATTTTCAAAAATAGTGGTCAACAAGATAATACTTACCAGTGAAGATGGTTATATCTAAGATCAATACCCCTATAAGTATAGAGTTATCCAACAATGGGTACAAGGACTCTAACCATCAAAAGGCAGATCCATGATCAGGGTGCTTGGTACCCCAGTGGATGTACGTTGGTGCTTGGTGGAAGAGGTTCTCGATTAGGTCATGAACTTGAAGACAAGCTTAGAACGTAGGTTCTTCAGAATAAAGAGTCTTCTCTACACCCAAGTAATGCAACTTAGGAATGTTCCCCGAGTCACTATCACATGTGTTGTCTACTGAAGGATCTCCAAATATTAATATTTCGGACCGATACAATTGCAGAAACACCTGATAATTACTGGCTCGGTTATTCGCATAGTTGGGATGTTTTGGGTGAGCACAAATTTTGTTCCAAATGTCTGGGTGTGGAGCTCTGTCACAAAATACGAAGACTATGTGAAACCGGTTACGGCTGGAATTCATTTTTTTTACCACTAGACTAAAAAACATACAAACTGTGCAAACTTGAAAGGTGAACTCCTGAAATTGTGAAAACTTAAAGTTAATGTTTCTGCTCTTGAGGACTTGGACTTAAAAAGTAACTTTAACGCTTTCGGGACGAAGACATTTTTTGCTTTTTCATTTTAGTTTTTCAGTCCCCGCCTTTCAAGAGCCATAACTTTTTTTTATTTTTCTTTCAATAGGGTGGTGTGAGGGCTTATTTTTTGCAGCAGGATTTGTAGTTACTATTGGAAACGTTTAAAGTACCAAATAAAAAACTGGAAAAAAAAATGTTTGCGGGGTGGATTTGGCATAAAATTTGATTCCTCCATTGTTGTTCGGGTTTTGTTTTTACAGCTTTCACCCTGCCACAAAAACAACAACAACAACAACTTAACTTTATTCTGTGGCTCAATACGATTACGGTGATAACAACTTTTTATAGATTTTTTTTTAGATTTTACTTCTTTTACAAAGAAAAAACTATTTGTTTAAATAAAATATATTTTGTTTCACCACATTCTGAGAGCCGTAACTTTTTTATTTTTTCCTCGATTGAGCTATGTGAGAGCTAATTTTTTTTTTGCGGGGAAAGCTGTAATTTTTTTTGGTGCCATTTTGGTGTATATGCGACTTTTTATTACATTTTTGGGGAAAATTAAGAAAAAGAACATTGAACTTTAAATACTTTTTTTTTGGAACATAAAAATAAAACTATATTGTTTTAAATGTTTTTTACAAGCCCCCCCAGGGTTTCAAAGAAGTACAAATATGGCAGACCTGGGGGCTTTTATTAGGCTCCCAGGCTGCCATGACGACCATCGGTACCCCGCGATTACCGGAAATTCACATGATTGCAGTTCGTGAACGGCAGGAAAGAAGGAAAAATTCCTTGACAAACAAGGGGGCGAGATTACATTAGATGGAATAAATGCATTTAAAGTAAAATTTAAAAAATGTTGGGTCACCGGAAAACCCCTTTAAGGTCATACATCAAAAAATAATACTTGGGTAAATTACAAAATGCTCGCACAATTGCTCAAAAAGGTAATTCCTTATTATTTCGTATGCTAGAATAGTAATATCTCATAGAAAAATAATCATAATAGTTAAATCAGAGATACTGGAATTGGTAGACAACCCTACCGGATTTCTGCCGGTGGTCCTGGGTGAAGATGGCAAGAAGCGCTATAGTATGGCGATATCCGTCGCAGCCGGAAGTGACGCTGTACTGACTATGTTAGAGTGTTGTGGCCATGTGATAGGACAACATGTGATCGGACTCATGCGTGGCAATATAGACTAACGTCTTGGCGTATCGGGTCATATGCCGTAATATAAAAAGGCCCCGTTTTCCGTATTATAGGAACCAGAATGACTAATACATAGTGATAAACATCAGGTCTTCCGCAACAAGGTAATGCTAAGAGCAGACGTGACAGATTTAGTATCAATAGGTGTTGCATTATGGGTTAACCCGTTAGTGACCGGCAATAAGCCTTTTCACGATGGCCACTAATGGGCTTTATTCCGATGCATATGCCTTTTCACGGCGCTGCATCGGAATAAATAAATAGAGCAGGGAGCCGTTAAATCTGCTGGAGGTAGCTGAGGGCTGGGACCAGCCCTGCTCGAACGGGCGAGATCGATATAAGTATCGATCTTGCCAGTTTAACCCCTCAGATGCGGTGCTCAATAGCGTGCGCCGTATCTGAGTGGTTTTGGAGAGAGGGAGCTCCCTCTCTCACCACACCGGCATCCTGCGATAAGATTGCAGGGTGTCGCTGTCTTCTATGGCAGCCGGGGGGCCTAATAAAGGCCCCCAGGTCTGCCACTAGTTATGCCTGCTAGGTCATGCCGGAGACATGGCCTAGCAGATGCCTGTCCGTTTTCAACGAACAGGCACTAATACACTGCAATACAGAAGTATTGCAGTGTATTATAAAAGCGATCGGATGATCGCATAGTGAAGTCCCCTAGTGGGACTAATAAAAATGTTAAAAAAAGTTTAATAAAGTTAATTAAAAAAAAATATGTGGAAAAAAAATGAAACACCCACTTTTTCCCCCTACAAAGTGCTTTATTACTAAAAAAACAAACAAAAGTAAAAAAGTAATACGTATTTGGTATCGCCGCGTCTGTAATGACCCCAACTATAAAGTTATTACATTATTTAACCCGCACAGTGAATGCCGTAAAAAATACAATAAAAGTCAATGCAAAAATTGCTGTTTTCTGTGAATCCTGCCTTAAATAAAATGTGATAAAAAGTGATCAAAAAGTCTCATCTCCTCCAAAATTGTACCAATAAAAACGTTGTCCCGCAAAAGAAAAACCCTTATACAACTGCATCAGCGGAAAAATAAAAAAGTAAAGGTAAAAGGAAATTCTTGTGGTGTATTGTTGACTTATATTTAGAGGTGTGGGCTCCCCGACATACACGAGTCCTTGTCATATTAACCTTCCATACTAGAAGGATTCTCCGCTTTGGACAATCCCTATTTGTTAGAAGGGTCCCTCAACAATAAGCAGATCACAAAGTGTCCCCCTGCTGTGATCCCCAGTGATCAGCTGTAATCTGTGGGGAAGTCCGGCAGTAAGTGTTCAATTTCCCTGCAGCGTCACCACAGGAGAAATTAAGTATTACACCATATCCACTTATATCAACCAATTGTCTATGTAGTGCAGGACAGGACATGATTGGCCATCACATATGAAGAAGGTTATTGACTATCAATATTAACCAGTGATGTCCAATTTTAATAACATTTATGGGGTTCTGTAGAGTCAGCTATTCAACAGTCTCGATCAGTACGTCCTAAATTTTGCCAGTAAAATTTCCGCCTAATTTAAAACCCTGACAACTACTCAATCCTTAGGCTTTATTCAGACGACTGGGTGTCATTTCGCCCCTGAAATACTGCTGTTTTTCACGACCCATTTGCACCCTTGCAGAACCAGTTTTCACGGTTCCCTCATAAACTTTGAGTATATTGAGGGATCCGGGAAAATGGGCATAAATATGACACGTCCTATGTTTTCCCGGCCGTTCACACTGTCCGTTAAAAAAACGGCATGGGAATAGCCCCATAGACCTTCATTGATTTCAATGCAGCCGTGTAACAGTCGTTAAAAATACAGCCATTGCACAGCCGAGTTTTCCTGTCGTCTGAATAGGGCCTTACTGTAAGGCCTTATTCACACGGACATGTCCGTTTTGTGTGCGCAAAAGGTCCATGTGTCATCAGCATATGGTGCACGGCTGCGTGATTTTCGCGCAGCCGGCATCATGACATTCTGGTTTTATGTTTACAAACAGAAAACCACGTGGTGCTTTTCTGTTTTCATTCATTCCTTTTACTGCTGTTGCGCGAATCACGCGCGGCATCCGGAAGTGCTTCCGTGTGCCGAGCGCGATTTATACGCACACATTGAAGTCAATGCAGCGCGAAACACGGCCAAATATAGGACATGTCATAAGTTTCACGCAGCGCACATACGCTGCGTGAAATTCACTGACAGTCTGAACGGCCCCATTCATTAACATAGGTCCGTGCGACGCGCGTGATTAGCACCCGCGTAGAACGGACGTATTATAGGTTCGTGTGAATAAGGCCTAAAGGTGACATCTCTCGCTGTCTTCTGGGGAATCCTAACCAGGTTCAAGGAGCTCTGGTTGGGAAACACTGGTCTAGAGGTAAATCATAATGTCTTCAGTCCAATGATGATGTTCCGACAATTCAGAATAATTTTTTGGGGTAATGCTTGAGGACGGAAAGTTCTTAAAAGCTCAAATATAAAACTAATATAAGTTTAGAAGGAGCCGTTCTTATTCCTGGCAGCAATACCTGTTCTACCAGTCAGGTGTCAGGTACGTTCTGCTGCGGCTTTGGTTTTATATCCGACTGTTCTATTTCTTGAAAACTGAAACTCATCTTCATTCGATTTCCAATAAAATGATTCGCAGATCTTCAGACTTGGCTGCAATACAAAATACACCACCGTTTCCTGTCATAACAAGTCTCCCCCTGCCTGCATCTATATACTCTAACCGCATCAAAGCATCTTGTTGGTGTTCACCGAGCACTCAGCACCAGGGAAACATGCCGTAACCTCTAGCTATGTCTCTGCGGTGCAGCTGTGGTAGTGATACGGATGTAGCCAACTTTATCTTGACTCTAATAACTTGCTGCAGCGTGACATCACACAACAAAAACCACTGAAAAGGTCAAGTAAAAGTTTCTTGACACTATATTTAATGCGTTAAAAGTCAAGATAAAGATGGCTACATCTGTATTTATGTTTCTACTTGTCAGCGCACCATGTGGTCAGGCATGGTACTGCAAGTTAATATTTTCAAAGGGTACATCCAACCCTCGGTTGTATATCAGACTATTCTACTTCTTGAGAACTGAAACTCATCTTGATTCAATTTCTAAGAAAACAATTCTCAGATCTTCCTACTTGGCTACAATACAAAATACACCACCATTTCCTATGGCTTAGCAAGACACCCCCTCCCTGTGTCTACATACCGATGCAAAGTGGCTTGTTGGTGTCCGCCTGGCACCCAGCACCTTGGAAACATGGCCACCATCTAACCACGATGATACAGTATCCAGGATTCAATTAACCCCTAAAGGGAATATATTTGGAATCTCATTTTGGTTTCTTATTTCAATATAAATTTGTAGAAGAGAAAAAAAATTGTTTATTATTGTTTTTTAAATGTTGTCTCTATTTGTTTTTTAATACACCAGAAAAAGATTACATTGTACTCGGGTGGAATTTTTTAGATAATTACGACTTTTTTTTCTCCCACATAAATGAAAGAAATGCAGTTTGTCAACAGTGAAGCTGTGTTAGTCATATAGATGTTTCTGCAGAACACCATGTGGTCAGGCATGGTACTGCAAGTTAACATTTTTACTAAGAATGCATCCAACATAATTTGTAACTTTATGTATACAATTAATATGCATAAACGTTAAGCAACTTTGTAAATATATCACAATACTTATCTTGTACTGATTCTCATTTACAGGCTGTAACTTAACTCAAAGCTGCATTCACAATTCTGCTGTTTGTTACAATAAGCAGTAATGTCAGCTGAGATGCCCTCAACAGCTTGCTGAGTTCCTTTTAATGCGCGGGGGGGGGGGGGGGGGGGGGGGAATTAGTGTATCTTTTATCGATAACTGTACAGTGTCAGGATGATGCTTTCCAGAAAGTAAGCAAACAGAAAAAGTGCTATACAAACACGGAACAAGGGGGTAATGCTGGGAGATTTTAGCTCTTGTCACTGCTGCTCTGGAGTATACTACAAGCTGTAACTCAGGATCAGTATAAGAAAAGTAATGTAATGTATGTACTTAGTGACTCCACCAACAGAATAGTGAGTGCAGCTCTGGAGTATAATACAGGATATAAGTCAGGATCAGTACAGGATAAGTAATGTAATGTATGTACACAGTGACTCCACCAGCAGAATAGTGAGTGCAGCTCTGGAGTATAATACAGGATGTAACTCTGGATCAGTACAGGATAAGTAATGTAATGTATGTACACAGTGACTCCACCAGCAGAATAGTGAGTACAGCTCTGGTGTATAATACAGGATGTAACTCAGGATCAGTACAGGATAAGTAATGTAATGTATGTACATAGTGACTCCATCAGCTGAATAGTGAGTGCAGGTCCGGAGTATAATACAGAATATAACTCAGGATCAGTACAGGATAAGTAATGTAATGTATGTACACAGTGACTCCACCAGCAGAATAGTGAGTGCAGCTCTGGAGTATAATACAGGATGTAACTCAGGATCAGTACAGGATAAGTAATGTAATGTATGTACACAGTGACTCCACCAGCAGAATAGTGAGTGCAGCTCTGGAGTATAATACAGGATGTAACTCAGGATCAATACAGGATGAGTAATGTAATGTATGTACAGAGGGACTCCACCAGCAGAATAGTGAGTGCAGCTCTGGAGTATAATACAGAAAATAACTCAGGATCAGTACAGGATAAGTAATGTAGTGTATGTACACAGTGACTCCACCAGCAGAATAGTGAGTGCAGCTCTGGAGTATAATACAGGATGTAACTCAGGATCAGTACAGGATAAGTAATGTAATGTATGTACACAGTGACTCCACCAGCAGAATAGTGAGTGCAGCTCTGGAGTATAATACAGGATGTAACTCAGGATCAGTACAGGATAAGTAATGTAATGTATGTACATAGTGACTCCATCAGCTGAATAGTGAGTGCAGCTCTGGAGTATAATTCAGGATATAACTCAGGATCAGTACAGGATAAGTAATGTAATGTATGTACACAGTGACTCCACCAGCAGAATAGTGAGTGCAGCTCTGGAGTATAATACAGGATGTAACTCAGGATCAGTACAGGATAAGTAATGTAATGTATGTACATAGTGACTCCATCAGCTGAATAGTGAGTGCTGGTCCGGAGTATAATAAAGGCTGTAAGTTGGGATCAGTACCAGAAAAACTATGTAATATATGTACACAGTGACTCCACCAGCAGAATAGTGATTGCAGCTCTGGAGTATAATACAGACTGTAACTTGGGATCAGTACAGTATAAATAATGTAATGTAATATATGTAGCTATTAGAGTAGTTTGCTATATTTGCTCAATGAAAAAACATGTATATATATATATATACACAGGCAGGTGAACAATAATAGGGCCAATCCAGACGTGGCAGTAGAAAAAAACGCCAAAACATGGAAAGGTCAAAGGTCACAAAGTAACTAGTAATTACATGGTTGGAAAAAAACATTGTGGCCAACGAATGGTCAATACATAACACTGTAACATAACATAAATAAATAATATGATAGATGTGATGCCCATCGATACCATTTAGTTAATGTTAAAACCTCCGATATATGTTTCATTTTTGCACCTTATCTATTCATCCATTTAGGGCAAAGCCCCACGTGGCGGAATTGCTCTTGAATTCCGCTGCGGACACTCCGCAGTGTTAATCCGCAGCGGAGACGTTTCTCCATTGCCTTCCACTTCTTTTTAGTAGGCTTCGTTTAGACGAGGCTGAAAATTCCGCTGCGGAGCATAGGCTGCGGTGCGGAATTTGGTGTCCGCAGCATACAATGGATGTTGCGGACCAGTGGCGGACTGGTTGCGGACTCATTGCGGAAGTTCTCCATTGACTTCAATGGAGAGTCTAAATTCCGCAATGAAGTCCGCAGCTGTCATGCACATGTTATGTGTGCTGCGGATGCGTCTTGCTTTTTTGACATGACATTTCTTCATTTTGGCTGGACCTATGTATTTCTAGGTCTACAGCCAGACTGAGGAAGTCAATGGGGCTCCCGTAATGACGGGAGCGTTGCTAGGAGACGTCAGTAAATAGTCACTGTCCAGGTTGCTGAAAGAGTTAAGCGATCGGCAGTAACTGTTTCTGCACCCTGGACAGTGACTACCGATCCCAATATACAGCAACCTGTAAAAAAATAGAAGTTCATACTTACCGAGAACTCCCTGCTTCTGTCTCCAGTCCGGCTTCCCAGGATGACGTTTCAGTCTAAGTGACGGCTGCAGCCAATCACAGGCTGCAGCGGTCACATGGACTGCCGCGTCATCCAGGGAGGTAGGGCTGGATGCCGAAAGAGGGACGCGTCACCAAGACAACGGCCGGTAAGTATGAAATTCGTTTACTTTCACTAGGCAAAGTGCTGTCCCTTCTCTCTATCCTGCACTGATACAGAGAAGGGAAGCATTTTTACCGCAGTACGCAGCGGCCAGTCCGCATCAATTTACTGCACATTTTGGGCAGATCCGCAACAGAATCTGCAATGCAGATTCTGTGCGGCATTGATGCGGACAGTTGTGGAGGAAAACCGCCACATGTGGGCATGCCCTTAGGGTCTCTACTCCCGTTTTTTATAAAACATTTTATACAATTTATAAAATATTAATTGTTTGAGTTCTTTTAACATGAACTAAATGGTATCGATGGGCATCACATCTATCATATTATTTATTTATTTATGTTATGTTACAGTGTTATGTATTGACCATTCGTTAGCCACAATGTTTTTTTCCAACCATGTAATTACTAGTTACTTTGTGACCTTTGACCTTTCCATGTTTTGACGGTTTTTTCTACTGCCACGTCTGAATTGGCCCTATTATTGTTCACCTGCCTGTGTATATATATACATGTTTTTTCACTGTATGTTTTATCTGCCTTAGGAAGACGCCAGTCCGGCGTTGAAACGCGTAGCATATTGTTTACCTTGCTTTTATGCAATAAACCAACTGTTTATTTACAACCAAGCAGCGCCTACAGTATCCCTCTTTTTTGTTTTGTTTCTATGCATTTTCCATGTAAGGCAACTCCTTAAGGTGTTTGCGTTTGGGGATCGGCAGCAGCTTGCAGTACCTTGCATATACCTGCCAGTATTTGCATTTTGGAAAAGGAAGCAATTTCCCCGAAAAACTTCACATCTTCAAAATCCATTCTGGTGCCGTGTCCTTTTTTACTTTTACTTATTATATTTGCTCATTGACATTTATTAGTAACCCTATATGAAAAGAGTGAGCCCTGAATGCATGTGGAATAGCAGACACAAAGGAAGAGGAATTTATGCAGGATGAAGCAGTCTAGGCGAAACACGCATCAGATGTGGTGGGTCCTCCTATTGCTTGTTTAGGCTTCCTCGGCCATTGGTACCTGTTTTATTACTTGTTGGTGCACTTTGCACTTGGGGGTCATATTGTTTACATAGTACGGTTCAAAAAAGACACATATCCATCAAGTTCAACCAAGGGAAGGGAAAAGGGAAGGTAAAAATTTCTACACATAGGAGCTGATATTTTTTTGTTCTAGGAATTGATCTTTGTCTTTTTTGCAGCATTTCCTGTCCCTGCTGTGACGGCTCCTGCGGTGACTATTCCATAGATTCACAGTAAAGAAGACTTGTCGCCTCTGCAGGTTGAACCTTTTTTTCTCCAAACGGAGGGAGTGCCCCCTTGTTTTTTAAGGGGGTTTTAAATGGAACAGAACTTCACTATATTTTTTGTATGTGCCATTAATATATTTATAGAAATTAATAACGTCCCCTCTTAGTCGTCTTTTTTCAAGGCTAAATAGGTTTAATTATTTTAATCTTTCCTCATAACTTAGATTCTCCGCGCCCCTTATTAGCTTCGTTGCTCTTCTTTGTATTTTTTAATCCTTTCTATGAACTGGAGCCCAGAACTGAACTGCATATTCTAGATGAGGCCTCACTAATGCATTGTAAACTGGTAATATTACATCCCTGTCCCGTGAGTCCATGCCTCTTTTAATACACAAAAATATCTTGCTGGCTTTGAAGCAGCTGATTGACATTGTGCTGTTATTTAGTTTATGATTTACAAGTACACCCAGATCCTTCTCAACAAGTGACTCCCCCAGTGTAGCTCCCCCTAGGACATATGATGCATGCAGATTATTACACCTAGATCCTTCTCAACAAGTGACTCCCCCAGTGTAGCTCCCCCTAGGACATATGATGCCTGCAGATTATTACACCCAGATCCTTCTCAACAAGTGACTCCCCCAGTGTAGCTCCCCCTAGGACATATGATGCGTGCAGGTTGTTGGTACCCAGGTGCATAACTTTACTTTTATTTACATTAAACCTCATTTGCCAACTGGATGCCAAAACACTTAGTGTGTTCAAATCAGCTTGTAATTTATGAACATCTTCCATAGACTGAACTATATTACATAGCTTGGTGTCATCTGCAAAACTAGAAATAGTGCTATTAATCCCATCCTCTATATCATTAATAAATAAGTTGAATAATAGTGGTCCCAGCTTCTCCTAACCTGTCATATAAACACTATATCCACAGCGGCCCCTCTGTCTAGGCTTCTCCTCACCTCTCATATAAACACTATATCCACAGCGGCCCCTCTGTCTAGGCTTTTCCTCACCTCTCATATAAACACTATATCCACAGCGGCCCCTCTGTCTAGGCTTCTCCTCACCTCTCATATAAACACTATATCCACAGCGGCCCCTCTGTCTAGGCTTCTGCTCACCTCTTCATAAAAACAAATCAGGTTGGTTTGACAACTGTCCTTAGTAAAACCGTGCTGGCTGTCAATTATAATGCATTTATTGTATCTATGAGTCTCTTATGTGTCTCACTAACAATTACTGGTCTGTAGGGAAGTTTTGCCTGTATGTACTTATGTCAGTGCTATTCCATTGACACTTTTTGTATACCTCTTATATGTATATATTATGTTGCATTTGTTTTCTTGATATCAGGAAGACCCACCATCATTTTTTTCTGTGTGTGCATTAACGTTTATTCATAGGCTTTTGCATATTTTTATTTTCTGATCTTATAAAAATCTACTTTTTATAGACATATTTTTTGTCCTGCATGATTTTCTTCTCTTCTTAGGTGACTAAGTTTGAACTCAGTTAAATGAGCAGAATCATTCTGTACAAAATTCTCATCCAACTCACATTCTCTACTACTTACGAACTCTGCCCATCCCGATCTCTTTGTCAACCTTCAAATCCATAAATAAACAAATGAACCAATTTATTTGGCACCACAACAAACCTTATATTTCTATCACACAGCAATACTCCTGGGCCAGATATAGTTCTGGGTTTCCAACCTTCAAACAAACAATGGGTCAATTTGGGCGACAACAAACCAAAATACATATTTGAAAGGAATTCTTACTACATTCTCCACCATTGGAATCTTTACCTATTTCCACACCTCCTACAAATAAAGCATTACTGTCGGCATGGAAATCGTGGGGCCTAGAGACAGATCTTCTAAATCTTACACTAAATACTTTTTCACACCTTATCTCAAATCTGCAGTTGACAAATTGGTCCGACGTGGATCAAAAACATTTAAAGATGCTAAACAGAATCAAGACAATATTATACCAAAGCTCCCCTAACATAAAAATATTTTCTCATCGACCAGAATATATAATTACAAGAGATCAACTTTCTTAAAGCGCATCCTCAAAGTCATGTGGAAATACTATCTTTGTCACCAGACCTCCTACAGGCATCTCCAGGACCCTACAAAACAGGTATCAAACGATACTACTCCCGATGAGTGAAAAAAAAGCAATACTCATTTGGGAAAGGGATTTTGATAAAACTTTTTCTCCAGCACAATGGTCTTCTACACTTTAGAAAGGCCTGTCACTAGGTCATATAGGTTGAACTGGTTTATTGACCTGAATAGCTCTGTCTCCCTAAATCCGGCAATATTTTTATTTTTTTCCTGGACCCCCCCCCCCCCCTGTCCAGAGACATGGCCCACTGTTGTGTTGGTGTCATATATGGTAATTTGCTATAGTTAGCCAACGGGGTAGAGCTAGCTTCCCTGCCTCTAGGGCTAACCAATCAGCACGATGAAGCTTGAGGGTAGTACTACTAAATTAACATATATGGAACCAACACAACAGTAGGCCATTTCTCTGGAATGGGGGTCCTTGTTCTGGTTCCCATAGAAATGTATTGAAAGCCTGTAATAATACATGGTGCAACTCAGGATCAGTAGAAGATAACTAATGCAATGTACACAGTGATTCCACCAGCAGAATAGTGAGTGCAGCTCTGGAGTATAATACAGAATGTAACTCAGGATCAGAACAGGATAAGTAATGTAATGTATGTACACAGTGACTCTACCAGCAGAATAGTGAGTGCAGCTCTGGAGTATAATACAGGATGTAACTCAGGATCAGTACAGAATAAGTAATGTAATGTATGTACACAGTGACTCCACCAGCAGAATAGTGAGTGTAGCTCTGGAGTATAATACAGGATGTAACTCAGGATCAGTTCAGGATAAGTAATGTAATGTATGTACACAGTGACTCTACCAGCAGAACAGGGAGTGCAGCTCTGGAGTATAATACAGGAGATAACTCAGGATCAGTACAGAATAAGTAATGTAATGTACAGTGGAGTAACTACCGCGGTAGCAGCCGTGTTGCTGGCCGTCATGCCCCCCCATATGTCCGGTGGCGCGGCTAGCAGTCGTTATGGCTGCTACAGCTGTAGTGACAATACGACGGGGCCCGCGCCGCCGAGCCTCTAACATTTATAGGCCGGGTGACACGGAGGGGGCCTCGGTGCTAGCGATAGCCACCCCGTCTTGCAGTAATTTTACCTGCGTCTATAGCACACAGGCACAAATACATGCATTAGCGGTGAATGGCCGGGCATGTCTTACATGCCTTGCAATGCCTTACAATGACGTTGAATGGTGGGGAAAAATGACTTGCACAACCAATTCCCAATTTCCAGTTCCCATATATCCATGGGTAATATACATGTACTCCGTGTGCTCTATATGTATATTATACACTTACAGTAATGTCATGTGTTTTAATTGAATTACTATTTGTTATATTTGTTATAGAGGTATAATCCTAATTGTAACATTGCATAATTATAGCACATACAATATAGCATAGTACACTCAATGGTGAATTATAATGTGTATCTATATACTGGAGTCTATTAGTTTCATATGATCATTGTGCTTACACCCTTTGTATTTGCTGCCTGGTCTCCAACCTACCACAGTCTGTGGGTATCATCTCTGCTTTTAAATGTATGTTTTTGGATTGATATACTAAAAAAGTATACATTTTATACTGATTTTGGGTTATTTGAGCATCATTAATATGTCATTTCTTTACAATGGGGTGTGAGGCTTTAGTTGTGCTCTATATATGTTGTGTACAAATAGGGTTACTGCGGCTCAGTCTTATTCTCATTGCCGTTGTGAGCTGCAGTACCAGGCATAGCCATAACCGTATGTACGGAGCAAAGTCTGGATGAACAATGCAGCCCCTTCATTCAGCTGACTGGCCGCGGAATACAGACTCCCATCGTTCAAATATTAATAGCCCTCACCAGGGATCATCCACCTATGGCTGTTGTAAAACTAGCACTCCCATGTCCTGACAGGCCCAAGTTTCACAACAGCCGGAGTGCCGATACCTGGCCCGTACTGAGGATAGGGCATCAATTTTACTTGTAAAAACCCTTTTATTTCTATTTATAAACTGTATGTAAAATGGTTTATGAAGGGGAACATAGGCATCCCAGAAATTGTATGACATTAGAAACAGTGCCACTTTGTTCATAGGTTGTGTCCGGTATTGCAGCTCAGCCCTATTCAAGTGAATACCAGATACATAGAGAGTTTGCTGGGGTTGCAGAGTTTACTTAGCTGGTGCCCTCCATTTTGCTGCTTGTGCCGCTGATCAACAAATTTCTTAGGCCCCTGTGCTATCATCCAAGATTGCCGCAGCACTTCTCGGACTACCCGATGTACATTGTGCTTCGGTAGTCAGAGACACTCTTCCCTGCTGTCTGATTAACTAGCACTGCTCACGTGAGCAGCGTAAGCCTTTCGGAATGGCCGGGAAAAGTATTTTTGACTACTGAAGAGCTGCGGCCATCTTGGATAACAGCAAAGGGGGCCTGGGAATCCGGGAATGGGTCAATCAGCGGCACAAGCATCTAAACGGAGGGCACCTGGTAAGTTGACTTTACATTTCCGAGCAATCTTTATATATTTACCTAAAACCGGAGGGTATCTTTAAATCTTCAACATCAGGAATACTTCTTCAAGACAAGAACGGGTGAAGTTAAGGAATAAAACAACATTTTTATTAATTCAACATCTGTACAATGAGTTTGTAATTCCACTTTTATTTAGTGTAATGTTCTTATAGTAATTGAGATTTCATATAGCTAGCGATAATTATTCAGCCATCCGCTGTAATCTGCAGGGAAACCTAGCAGGTGTTCCATTTCTCTGCAGCGCCACCACAGGAGAAATAAAGTATTACATTATTTTCATAGATATCAGTAGACTGTCAATAGAATGCATGGATGTGCCAGGACCTCCTGAAAGACAGAAAGATCTTGTGTAGCCCTTCTGACTAATTAAAGAACGTCCTGAATAAGTACCCTCCTCTATTAAACCAAGATACCCTAATGGAAAATAAATTTTCTTAGCTAGACAACCCCAAATATCTCCTGTCTTAGAAATTCTATACATTATTTTGCATTAAAAGTCCTATGAATAACAGTCCAGCAGAAAACAATACTGTGTTTGCAGCGGATGTTGTCGTATGTGAAGCACTAGAGCCTCCATTGGTTCCGCGGGTGCATGAATACGTCGTTTCTGTATACACAGTACCAGCAGTAGAAGACTCATTTTTTTTATAGCACAATCCTTCGGCGGCACAGCCACTGTGTATAGAAGTTACAGTCTGGGAACCTATGAAAATAAAAAATAATAAAACATTTTCATTGTAACTGCACAGTAAAAATGTCTTCATTATTTACCCCTTAAAGGGTTATTCCCATTATAGACATTTATGGTATATCCACAAGATATGCTACCAATATTTGATGCCACCATTCCATCTATTTCTCATCTGGATATGTTGTCTGGGCACCCTCGTTCTGGAGATAGGTGCAGATCCTGTGTATATGTCATAAATGTTTGTGATGGGAATACCCCTATCAAATTTTGACCTGGGCTGTCCACACAAGGACAACTGATGACCTATCCACAGGATAGATCATCAGTATATGATCGGTGGGGGTCCGACATCCGAACCCCGCACAGATCAGCTGCTCAGGCCATATTGCAGAACTGCAGCTCGGCCGCTATTCTGTGACCGGGGCCATCTGCTTCCTGCATGGGCATCCGGTGCCCGGAGGCAGCCAGAGGATCTGATCGATGCGGAGTCCGGATGTTGGAACCCCACCGATCATATACTGATGAGCTATCCTTTCTATAGGTCATCAGTTGCCGAGGCTGGACAACCCCTTTAAGGACCAATTTTAAGACTTAAGGTATGCTCTAACAGACAATAATATTCGACAATGCTGGGGGAAAATTTTAGGCTCGGGGCTGTTAGTATTAAACAGTCAGCCCTCTCTACTGTCAGCACTGCGATCACTATGATCAAGGGGCATACAGCGTCAAAACATTGTGTGGTCCTAATTATGGGACTAAAACCATCAATAGACCAAGCTCTGCACTCAACTTGATCTATTATCTAGGACTAGATCATATTGGTGTTATGTTATCAGGCCACATTTTGTGTTAAAGTTGTTGTGTCTCGAAGACAAGTCTTATTACGACACATGGATGTCATAGATGGGGGTCCCTCAATTGTCAGTGCATGTGATGATTGTGGTTGGGGGAGAGGGGTATGTTACAGGTTTGTGATAAGAGCTTAAACTCTTGGACCCTTTTGCATTAAATATTTTAGGTGTTATAAAAAAAAATTCTGATGAACTTTTATTAAATAATTCAATTGTTTTTGAAATGCAGCTTCTAGGTTTCCACTATACTTAGAAGCTGCATCCTTTGGTGTCAGCTGAATCCGAATCTGTCTCTAATACACAGGAAGACCACAATATCGATCACATCTAATAAACTGTGATCGATATTATGCACAGGACCCGCTCTCAGCTGAGCAGTCAGTTCCAGGGCCGCCATCAGGGGGGTATTAGGGGTACTGGTGTGAGGGGCCCGGCCAAACCAAATTGAAAGGGGGGCCCGGCAACTGCCGCGACGTGCCATTGGTAGAAAAAAACGGGCCCCTGCAATGGGGCCCATTTTTTTCACCACAGAATGTCGTGAGCTGCGGGCCCCCCTCTCGTCATGGGGGCTGTCGAACCGCCGCCCGCGCAACCGATCGCGCGCACAAGGAAACGCCCGCGCATGCGCACTCGCGAGCACGCACCCACGAAAGCCCGCACTCTAGACCGCCCGCGCGTGCACCCGCGAAAGCACGGAAGCGCGCAGCCGCGGATACACACACATGGACAGAACTTACCTGGAGCCTGGCTGGAGGTGAAGGACTGGACGTCTGGACCGAAGACATCGCCTAAAGAGGACTGGAGTGGGAGCAGCTCTTCAGACACAGTGAGTAAAATGTCTCAAAGTGCTGTTTATGTATGGCCCTGTTCACACAGAGTATTTTGCAGGCAGAAAAAAAATCTGCCTCAAAATTCCTTAAAGAATTTTGAGGCAGATTTTGACCTGCCCACACTATCTTGCCGCGTTTTTTTGCTGCGTTTTTTGCCCGCAGCGTGAGGACAGCAGACAAAAAACGCAGCGAAAAATGCATTTTCTGCCTCCCATTGATTTTGATGGCAGGTCAGAGGCGGAACAGCGGCAAGAAAGGACGTGCTGCTTTTTCTTTTTTCCGCGACTGGCTCCCATTGATTTCAGATTAAATCAATGGGAGGCGGTTTTGGAAGTTTTTTTGGTGCTGATTCTGACGCAGTGTCCGAGTCAATATCAAGGCCCAAAAACTCTGTGAACTGGGCCTTATTGTTAGGAATTTTTCAGATGAACGTGTAATACATCCGTGCAACGCGCCTGATTTTCACGCGCCTGATTTTCACGCGCCTCGCACGGACCTATGTTACTCTATGGGGCCGTGCAGACTGTCCGTGAGTTTCATGCAGCGTGTGTCCGTGTGTCCGCTGCGTAAAACTCACGACATGTCCAATATTTGTGCATTGTTCGCGCATCACGCACCCATTGAAGTCAATGGGTGCGTGAAAATCACGCCCAGCACTGCCGCAGCAGTATAAACTATGAATGAAAACAGAAAAGCACCACGTGCTACAAACATACAAACAGAGTGTCATAATGATGGCGGCTGCGCGAAAATCACGCAGCCACGCATCATACGCTGCTGACACACGGAGCGGTTATGGACCTTTTGCATGCGCAAAACGCCACGTTTTTGCGCGCGCAAAAAGCACACGCTCGTGTAAATCCGGCCTTAGGGTAGGAACACACTAGGCATGAACACTGCGGATTTTATGCAACACATTTTATTGTGGATAATCCGCAGCGTATCACAGTCACAGCCGAGTGGATGAGATTTGAACAAATCTCATTCACACGCTGCAAAAAAAAAGTGACCTGCAAAAAAAAGTGACCTGCAGTGTGGCTTTTTAAGCCGCAGCATGTTAATTTATTCTGCAGAATCGCTGCTCCTCTGTTGCGGAAATGCTGCGGTTCTGCCGCAAAAATCACAAATGAGAAAAAAAAAAGGTACTTTTTTAAATTGATAAAGTTTAGACTTACCCCGGCCGTAGTCCTGGTGACGCGATCCTCTATTCTTAGCGCAGCCCGGCCTCCTGTCATGACGTTTCATCCCATGTGACCGCTGCAGCAGTCACATGGTCTACAGCGTCATCCCAGGAGGCGGGGCTACGTTCAGAAGAGAGAGATGCGTCACCAGAACTACGGCCGGGGCAAGTCTAAACTTTTTTTCCCCTGCAGGATTCCCGCAGCGGACACGCCTCACGAAACCTGCGCCACTATTTGGTGCGGTTTTGCTGTCGGAATTCCCTGCGGCTACCGGGGTGGATAAGCTGTGTAGTTTTACTCAGCATATCCGCCTAGTGTGTTCCTACCCTTATGATGTCGCTCCTGGAGCTGCTGACGGTCTCTAAATAGGCAGTTGGTCCAGTAGAATTTGGAATTTTTTTTTTTTTGTGAACCAGCTTAAAAAAAATACAAAACTTTTGTGTTAGGGCCTGTTCGCATCACCGTTCGCTTCCGTTCCGGGGTTCCGTCTGAGGTTTCTGTCGGGTGAACCCCGCAACGGAAAGTGAAAGTGACAGCACAGCTTCCGTTTCAGTCACCATTGATCTCAATGGTGACGGAAACATCGCTAATGGTTTCCGTTCGTCACCATTCCGGCTGGTTTTCGGACGGAATCAATAGCGCAGTCGACTGCGCTAATGGTGACGGAAACGGAAGCTGTGCTGTCACTTTCACTTTCCGTTGCGGGGTTCACCCGACGGAAACCTCAGACGGAACCCCGGAACGGAAGCGAACGGTGATGTGAACAGGCCCTAACACAAAAGTTTTGTATTTTTTTTTAAGCTGGTTCACAAAAAAAAAATAATTCCAAATTCTACTGAACCAACTGCCTATTTAGAGACATGATGTCGCTCCTGGAGCAGCTGCCTAAGGGACACACTAGGCGGATATGCTGAGTAAAACTACACATCTTATCCGCCCCGGTAGCCGCAAGGAATTCTGCCAGAAAAACCGCACCAAATAGTGGCGCAGGTTTCGTGAGGCGTGTCCGCTGCGGGAATCCTGCAGGGAAAAAAAAGTTTAGACTTGCCCTGGCCGTAGTTTAGGTGACTCATCTCTCTCTTCTGAACGTAGCCCCGCCTCCTGGGATGACGCTGTAGACCATGTGACCGCTGCAGTAGTCACATGGGATGAAACGTCATGACAGGAGGCCGGGCTGCGCTAAGAATAGAGGATCGCGTCACCAGGACTACGGCCGGGG
>NC_134696.1:100002081-100027081 GCF_050947455.1 Rhinoderma darwinii | reverse complement strand
TTGGTATGGAAACACATTGATTTGTGTGAACTATTTGGACTCATGAACCCTTCCCCTTGATACAATTCTGCACTTGACTAATTACCTATAGGCTTTGCCGGTGTGCATAGATTTTCAGAACAACATGTAGTCCCCATCCTCTCCAAGATACTGTAACTGTAAGCAAGTGTCCCAGTCACATTACATTCACTTGGTTGAGCACAAAATCTATCAAAATTCTGGAAGATAATTTCACCTATAGATAAAATGCGGGAAAATAAAAATATATGTTAAGCATTTTGTATTACAAATGTTTTTTAAGCATTTTAAAATTCACTGCAAGTGAAGTGTATGGAGGACTGCTCCCTAAAAGGATTTTCTCATCTGGACGACCTTTTCTCTAAATGAGTACCCATTGGCAACCAGCCAATCACTGCTGATCTGGATGTTCATACGCCCAGCGATCAGAATATATTGTCAAAGGAAACTCTGAGTGGCCACACGTTTCTCCTCTAGCGGCCACTGCAGGCAAAATGTGGTATTGCATCGCACAAATTTAATTGGAAACATTGGAAACTCGTCAAACAATCCCAGATATTGTCTCCCAATCCTTTCCCAGGTATTGGCTACAATATTAAAATACTAATAGCAGGGTGTGTGAGTGTGATTTTGGCCCCTGCGCATTAAAGGTTATGGGTCCCTTACCCAGTCATCTGCTCTAGCATAATACTGTAAGGATATTTCCACACATAGTATAAATACTGCGGATTTTACGCAACGGATTTCATTGTGGAGAACCCGCAGTGTAATACAGTAGCAGCAGACTGGAAAAGATTTTAACAAATCTCATCCACATGCTGCAGAAAAATACGCCAAAAAACGTTCCTACATTGACCTGGACTGTGTTTTTTTAATCAGCACCATGATAATTTATGCTTTAGAATAACTGCTTTTCTGTTGCAGGTTTTTCCCATTGAATTCAGTGGGGAGGTTAAACCCACAACAAATAGCAGATGTTGAGATTTTTTTGTGGCGAAAAAGCTGCAAATCCGGTGCAAAAATCGCAACTCAGAAAAAAAAAAAGATTATACTTGCCCAGATCTCTTTGTTTCTCCATCCAGGCTGGCCTCCAGGGATGACGTTTCCTCCCATGTGACTGCTGCAGCCAATCAAAGGCTGCAGCGGCCACATGGGATGAAATAACATCCCCGGAGGACGGGCTGCAGGACAGCAGAGGAATGTTTCCCCATGATTACGGGTAAGCATAAGCTTTTTTTTTTTACCTGCTGTATTTCGCAGCGGACATTCGGGCTGAAAAACTGCACCACCGGAATTTCCTGCGTGGACCAGAGTGAATACGCTGTGTACTTTTATGCAGCATATCCGTCCTGTGTGAACATAATCTAAGAGATCATTCATGGACACAAGCAGAGTCACAGCCAGGCTTTCCTTCCCTCTTGGTAAATCTTCAGTTTCCTTTCCTAGCTCTAAATAACCTGGCCCAAGTAGAATTGTTTGTTGGTGCCCCGTCATCCAGCTCCGGGGGCACATACCCGTGATACGTTGCCCTAGCTATGCTCCTCAAGGTATTTAAGGTATTTAATTGAGATGAGAGATGTACTTCCAGAACAAATTTAAGTAGACTTTATAATAAAATGACTGCATAAGTATCAAATAATCCCACCTCTTACCTATTACAGATATCCTATAGCGAGAGGCACACACGTTGCCATCGGGGCAGGCGGTAACGGTGGAAAACATACAGGCATCTGAGTTAAAGTCTGAACAAGTCGTACATTGCAAACAATAACCTGAAACAAAAGACAAATATTAATTTCTGAATTTTAAAAATTTATCAAGAAGTCAAAAAAATAAAACAAGTTTTTGGGAATAATATTGAGCATCACAGATATTAATTGAAGCTCCTAGGCACCAATGACAAATCTGTAATGTGGCCCCCTCCTACTATGTGCCATTTATCATACTGGTGTCTTATTGTGGATAAGAGGTCTCAGACACCAGGACCCAGGTATGACTTCTACCCCAGCACCCCCTATAGCTATGCCCCTTTTGACCATAATGAAACATTTCCAAAACTCCAATGTAAAAGACAAACTGTAAGCCAAGTCTTCTCATTTCATGAAGAAAATAAAAATAAAATCAGAGCCGATGTACGGAATTTGGTCACTCATATTTGCGACACAATAAAGTGCGTGGAAGTATCAAGACTGAAAACCAACCTAATGTTCGATTACTGTTAGGGGTGTATCTGTCAACAAGTTGGTTTAATGTTTCCAATAACAACCAGAAGAATAGTGAGTGCAGCTCTGGAGTATACTACAGGATGTAACTCTGGATCAGTACAGGATAAGTAATGCAATGTATGTACACAGTGACTCCACTAGCAGAATAGTGAGTGCAGCTCTGGAGTATAATACAGGATGTAACTCAGGATCAGTACAGGATAAGTAATGTACGTACACAGTGACTCCACCAGCAGAATAGCGAGTGCAGCTCTGGAGTATAATACAGGATGTAACTCAGGAGGATCAGTACAGGATAAGTAATGTAATATATTTAAACAGTGACTCTACCAGAAGAATAGTGAGTGCAGCTCTGAAGTATAATACAGGAGGTAACTCAGGATCAGTACAGGATAAGTAATGTCATGTATGTACACAGTGACTTCACCAGCAGAATAGTGAGTGCAGCTCTGGAGTATAATACAGGATGTAACTCAGGATCAGTACAGGATAAGTAATGTATTGTATGTACACCGTGACTCTACCAGCAGAATAGTGAGTGCAGCTCTGGAGTATAATACAGGATATAACTCAGGATCAGTACAGGATAAGTAATGTCATGTATGTACACAGAGACTCCACCAGCAGAATAGTGAGTGCAGCTCTGGAGTATAATACAGGATGTAACTCAGGATCAGTACAGGATAAGTAATGTAATGTATGTACACAGTGACTCCACCAGCAGAATAGTGAGTGCAGCTCTGGAGTATAATACAGGATGTAACTCAGGATCAGTACAGGATAAGTAATGTACGTACACAGTGACTCCACCAGCAGAATAGCGAGTGCAGCTCTGGAGTATAATACAGGATGTAACTCAGGAGGATCAGTACAGGATAGGTAATGTAATGTATGTACACAGTGACTCCACCAGAATAGTGAGTGCAGCTCTGGAGTATAATACAGGATGTAACTCAGGATCAGTACAGGATAAGTAATGTAATGTATGTACACAGGGACTCCACCAGCAGAATAGTGAGTGCAGCTCTGGAGTATATTACAGGATGTAACTCAGGATCAGTACAGGATAAGTAATGTAATATATTTAAACAGTGACTCTACCAGAAGAATAGTGAGTGCAGCTCTGAAGTATAATACAGGAGGTAACTCAGGATCAGTACAGGATAAGTAATGTACGTACACAGTGACTCCACCAGCAGAATAGCGAGTGTAGCTCTGGAGTATAATACAGGATGTAACTCAGGATCAGTTCAGTATAAGTAATGTAATGTATGTACACAGTGACTCTACCAGAAGAATAGTGAGTGCAGCTCTGAAGTATAATACAGGATGTAACTCAGGATCAGTACAGGATAAGTAATGTAATATATGTACACAGTGACTCCACCAGCAGAATATCGAGTGCAGCTCTGGAGTATAATACAGGATGTAACTCAGGATCAGTACAGGATAAGTAATGTCATGTATGTACACAGTGACTTCACCAGCAGAATAGTGAGTGCAGCTCTGGAGTATAATACAGGATGTAACTCAGGATCAGTACAGGATAAGTAATGTCATGTATGTACACAGAGACTCCACCAGCAGAATAGTGAGTGCAGCTCTGGAGTATAATACAGGATGTAACTCAGGATCAGTACAGGATAAGTAATGTATTGTATGTACACAGTGACTCCACCAGCAGAATAGTGAGTGCAGCTCTGGAGTATAATACAGGATATAACTCAGGATCAGTACAGGATAAGTAATGTCATGTATGTACACAGAGACTCCACCAGCAGAATAGTGAGTGCAGCTCTGGAGTATAATACAGAATGGTTTATGAGGGAGAAAAACAGGAAAAATATGGTTAAGGAAACATCAGAACTAACAATTATTGTTAATCGTAATAAAATCCTTCTGATTAGTAATGATGATGGTTCAGTTAAAGGAGTTTTCCCCATACACATTTATGGTTGGATCTGTCCCACGCCTGAAAGCCCCACCTATCCAGAGAAGCGTGCTCAGGTCTTTCTGTAACTCTCATAGACTTGAATGGAGAGAGCCGGTGCTTCGGTGCCTTCATCAATAGGCAGAAGAGGAGTCTAGGACTACGTTCTCCCAGTTGGAAAGATCTGAAACATATCCTGCCATAAATATCCATGGTTGAAAAATCCCTATAAGGTTGGATTCACAAAAGCAGTTATTAGTGCAGTCAGGCAAGAATGGATCCAAAAAAAAAGGAAAATTATAAAGGAAACCTAGAAAATGTACCTCTCTTTTGCTTCCACTCCTGTCGTTCAATAAACTGCTTAAAAGAACAATAAACAAGCACAACTGCATAAAAATATATCAATAGAAAAAACAATAATTGTGCACAACTACATAAATAACAATCAATAAGCAATAATCCTGCACAACTACATACAAAAAAAACCAAATACCAATAGAAAAAACAATAATCCTGCGCAACTTCATAAAAAAAGAAATATCAATAAAAAATAATCCTGCACAATAATCTGATTTACTCATCTTTAGCTTGAAGCAGTTTTGTGCCAGGTTTGCCAGTGAAGACGCTGGTGCCATCATCTCAGCCACATCGGCTGCACACGCATGAGGCTGGGTTCACACGACCATGTTAAGTCCGTAATGTACGGAACGTATTTCGGCCGGAAGACCCGGACCGAACACACTGCAGGGAGCCGGGCTCCTCGCATCATAGTGATGTACGATGCTAGGAGTCCCTGCCTCTGCGTGGAACTACTGTCCCGTACTGAAAACATGCTTACAGTACGGGACAGTTGTCCTGCAGCGAGGCAGGGACTCCTAGCATCGTACATCACTATGATGCTAGGAGCCCGGCCCCCTGCAGTGTGTTCGGTCCGGGTCTTCCGGCCGAAATACGTTCCGTACTTTACGGACGTAACATGGTCGTGTGAACCCAGCCTAAAGGAAACCTTTACACGAGCCCAGTGACAAATATGGCATAATCTTTGCAGTAGTGGCTTATATAGCACAGAAGATCCGGACACCGGCTTCCATTCTTAGTACAGATGTAGCCATCTTTATCTTGACTCACCCTGTAATAATCAGCTCTTTCGGGTCGGTTGCACACGAGCCTTATACAGGCACATTTTTTTCCCCACAAATCTCGGTCAGACTGCTGGTCTATGATGCTGTTCGTTCAGATCTTAAAACTTGCAGTCGGGACTTGCCTCATAATACAGGTGAAAATTGCTCCCATGTTACCCTTACGTAAATCCGTAACCATAGTCAAACATTAAATAAAATAATAATAAATTACCTGTTGTTGCCAAAGCAGAGAGGAAGGACACAATTCTCCAGAGATACATGGCTGCCGGTAGTCAGTCGCGTCCAGGTGCTGCTGTGATTTTATAGCAGACTGTTGTATTTTCTGGGAAACGAAACTCATTTTATTTCATTTCCTCAAAAGTCGCCAAACGACATTTCTTAAGATAATTATTTGGTTTAAGCAAGTCTTTGTTACTTTCTGTATTATTTTCTACCAGCTTTCAAGATCTCTGCTTGTTGTTATTCAGTAGGAACATTCACCGTTTTTTTCCAGTGGATAAGATTCTGTTCATGGTCATGTGATGGACACACAAGCGCGCGGCTCGTTACGGTTTCAGTATGGCCGGATTCAGACGTAGCGTTTCTGCAACGGAATTCTGTGCGGAAATTCCGCAGCATATTAACAATAGCAGCAAAGAAAATTCTGAAAATCTCATGGTGCGGAAATAACGCAGTAAAGACTTTCATAAATTGACCGACGGGGTGTTTTATTTACGCCTCATTTTCAAAAAATGGCTTGTGAAAAAACACTCAATAGAAAAACAGCTCCAAAAACGGCCGTATAAAATCCGCAAAAAACGCAAGTTGCTTAAAAAACGGCTGAAAATAGGGGGGTGTTTTTCCTTGAGAACAGCTCCGTATTTTCAGCCGTTTTTTGTTAAGCCTGTGAACATAGCCTAAGGCCTCATGCACACGACCGTAGCCATGTGCACGGCCGTGATTTTCGGGGAGGCCGGCCGCGGAGTGTCACCCGCGAGCCACCCGCAAATTATTTCCTATGAGCCTGGACCGGAAAACATGGCCGTAATTAGACATGCCCGTCTTTTCTGCGGTCCGGGCTCCTGGGCCATGCACGGACCGTGGAAACCTAAGCCTAAGACATTTAAACACGGAAAGTCTAAGTAATACACGGAAAGTGTAAAAATGCTGGAAATACATGTAAAGAACCAGCAGGAAGGAAGTCCAATATAAAATAGGCGGTAATTACTGTTTTTCTTCATCACTATTAAAATTAATTCATTCATTTATTAAAATAAACATGGACACACATAGGTTTGCATGTGAGCTGTTAACACAAAACGGTAGGAGATTTGTAATCAAGTTGCTAAAAAAAAAAAAGATCTATGAATTCGAGCAGAAAAGTGTCCACGCTTCAAAAAGAACAGTCTCCTCCGTAGTTATGTTCTGGATTACGTTGTAATTCTTTTTAGTTGCTTTTAGTGATAAGTTATAATGTTGCAGTAAGTTATTTAGGTCAAGTTAAAGTTTACTTCATCTCTATGTGTAAGTCGGAGTTACGTTTTACGGGTCTAACATTTCAATGGCATTTCATTCAATTCTGCAGATCTCGTGCCAGGATGTATCAGGGACGGAGGAATTTCTGAGAGTAAGGCCCTGTTCACACAGAGTTTTTTTTGCTGCGGTTTTTGCCCTGGAAACCGTGGCAAAAAACTGCTAAAAATGCCTCCCATTGATTTCAATGGGAGACGGAGGCGTTTTTTCCACGCGAGCGCTAAAACCGCCTCGCAGGAAAAAGAAACGACATGCCCTATCTTATATACACACATATATACGCACATATACACACACACGCACCTGCTCATAAGGGTCAAAGCTTCTAGAATATATAAAAATTGACACTGTGGGGGTTTAAAAAAAGAAGAACTCATTAGGAATGTCGACAGCCTGTCTGGCAGGCGTCACGCTACTCTTCGTGTTGGTGCACACGGCAGCGGGCTTCTGACATTGGCTTTTGTATTTTTCATAGGTTTACTTACTATTTTCGATATCTTGCTGAATATCTTGTATGTTTCACTTAAAGGGCTCGTCCAAGCTTTTTATACTGATGACCTATCCGCAGTTGTGATCGGTGGGGGTCCAATCACTGAGACCCCGACCAATCACTAAAATGAAGACTTGAGTGAGTGCTCAGCCGCTTTGTTTTCTCGGTTTGTGTACGGATCATAGACTTTCTATTGAGCCTGACCTCCGATACATCGGTTTTCAGAGAAAAGCCGATCAGAAACCAGGCAGCTTAGCTCTCATCTGAGCGCTTCTGCCGCTTCGTTTTAGTAATCGGTAGGGGTAAGAATATATTTATCAGGTGTAGTAGAACAGCGGTCCCCAACCTTTTTTTAACCAAGGACCAGTTTCATGCAATTCAATTTTTTCATGGAATGGCAGGGGGTGTGGGGGGGATTGGGGTGTAGAGTCTGTTCACACATTGTGTAAATACTGTGGATTTTCCGCAACGGAATTCATCACGGAAAATCTGCAGCATAATAAGGCAGCAGCAAAGAGATAGAACAATTCTCATCCACACGCTGCCTAAATAGTGAGCTCAGAAACTGACATGTGGTAGCATGCGTCAGGAAACCTTAACTTTACTTTTTCAATGGCTTTTGTTGTATCATATCACGCTGCAGCAAGTTATCAGAGTCAAGATAAAGATGGCTTCATCTGTACAGCTTCTAGTTATCCTGGATACATAGAAACTGTATATTGCGCTCAGACCTGAATCCGTCAGGTCCGCGGGACTGACGGGTTCATTGACTGCTGGTCCTGCATGTCTCTGACATGCATGATGCACCCGTTATCGATCACATTTAATTCATGAACTTGGATGTGATCGATAACACGCAGGACCCACTGTCACCAATGCCTTCAGTCTCGCTGACCTGACGGATTAGTCTCTGAGCGCGAGATGCAGCTTCTATGTGTCCAGGATATTCATATTACTATCAAAATTGGGGAAACGATTTTAAGAATTCTTCTATATGTGTCCCTGGATATCAACTATTCCACCCCCTGTTTCCCTCTCACACATCCGTCTTTGACTGTAAGGCACCTGTCTGCAGCAGGAGTCCTCCCCGACTAATCTCCCTGCCACAGGAGACAGACATTATAAGCCGCACCGCCTGGCTAAGATGGGATCAAAAGAAAATTTGTTTCAGGAGCTGCGGAAAATTCTTCAGATTGATAAACATTGTGGAAAAGTTTTTCTTCTATTTCTTTTGTAAGGGGTTAAGAGTAAAGAAAACAAAGTTTTATTCTGTTGCTTCGCATTTTTCCAAAGGGAAACTTCTCCATTGCTTTTACAATGTTGTTGTTATGCCAGTGCAGGAATCCCATAGGGCATCAATAATTCTCAAAATTTTATATCTAAAAATAATTTAACCCTGTAAGTATGGAAACAGCTCACATATCACAAATTCAGAGGGTGGTTTGGCTTAGTTCTTGGCGGGAGAATTCAGAGCTTGTCAGCGACCAGTGTGAGTTCAGCGTCCTTCAGCACAGAAGATAGGTAGGTAAGGTCAGATATTGTATATAGAAGTACCACACACAATCTACACTCCTCCGAAACCTAAAATATCCCATCAACACAATATAATTAGAAGACCTTTTTGTTCCCCCATTAAACCAAACATGCAAAATAAAGTCAGGACATTTATAAAAGTGAGTCAAAGAGAAAAAAAAAATGTTTATACCGTGTTAGTCATTTAAAAAAGTTTCATTGCTCTCAGTAAGGCTGGGTTTTTTGCAGTAAGATTTTACATAAAACGCCGCGGAACACGCTTTCTCTGCCTCCCAATGATGTCAATGGGAGGTCAGAGGCGTAAACGGCCGAAGATGGGCATGTCCCTTCTTTTTCCCGCGAGCCGGTTTTTCCGCTTGCAGGAAAAAGACGTCTCTGCCTCCCATTGAAATCAATGGGAGGTATTTTCAGCCGTTTTTTTGGAGCGTCTTACGACGCGGTTTCCGCATCAAAAAAGTTTTAAAAAAACTCAGTGTGAACTGGCCCTAAGAGGTACAAAGTAACAGTCTTACAGATATAAATACTTTTCAATAGCTAAAAAAAAAAAAATGATGTCAAATAGCAACCTTTCAAGACTCTGTAGGTCTTTTCATCAGGCATGGTAACAAAATATTTAAAGAAACACTTAAATATTTATATATACACAAAAGAGCAGGATGTGGTGTAATAAATGGCCACGGAAAAAACAACCGTTCAACAGAACGAGCATGGAGAGAATAAAACCTCCTTCAAGACAAAGAGGTCAAAGTAGAGTCACATTTCCGAGAAGATAAAGGATTGTGAAACTGTTCTAGTATAGTAGAGTAATGAGTGCAGACGTCTCTTTCCGCCTTGAAAATGATGAAAGGAATGACAATGTAAACACTTAAGAAAGCCGATGAAAAAACTGAAAACTAACACTAAAGCAAGACTGTAGTAGAAGCGTAAAAAACAAAAAGACGTGCTATAAAGAAGAAAGGCGAGGAGCTCTAAACACTCATTGGCTGTTTCTATATCTATGTCTCCCATGCATTTGTTCGGAGAGTGTGTAGACATGTGTGGCCACCTCTCCACTGAGATCAGGAACCCCGGACTCTTTATTTTTTTGCATGGGTGGAGGTCCCTTTTAATTATTAAACATTAAAACTCTTTATATATAAATTGCAAAATGTAAAATTAAAAAAATAAAAAAATGTCTATGGAATTACACTTTGGTAAAATAAAGATCGATGTTGTCATTTACAGTGAAGGAAATAAGTATTTGATCCCTTGCTGATTTTGTAAGTTTGCCCACTGTCAAAGACATGAACAGTCTAGAATTTTTAGGCTAGGTTAATTTTACCAGTGAGAGATAGATTATATAAAAAAAAAAAAACAGAAAATCACATTCTCAAAATGATATATATTTATTTGCTTTGTGCACAGAGAAATAAGTATTTGATCCCTTTGGCAAACAAGACTTAATACTTGGTGGCAAAACCCTTGTTAGGAAGCACAGCAGTCAGACATTTTTAGTAGTTGATGATGAGGTTTGCACACATGTTAGATGGAATTTTGGCCCACTCCTCTTTGCAGATCATCTGTAAATCATTACGATTTCGAGGCTGTCGCTTGGAAACTCGGATCTTCAGCTCCCTCCATAAGTTTTCGATGGGATTAAGGTCTGGAGACTGGCTAGGCCACTCCATGACCTTAATGTGCTTCTTTTTGAGCCACTCCTTTGTTGCCTTGGCTGTATGTTTCGGGTCATTGTCGTGCTGGAAGACCCAGCCACGAGGCATTTTTAATGTCCTGGTGGAGGGAAGGAGGTTGTCACTCAGGATTTGACGGTACATGGCTCCATCCATTCTCCCATTGATGCAGTGAAGTAGTCCTGTGCCCTTAGCAGAGAAACACGGCCAAAATATAATGTTTCCACCTCCATGCTTGACAGTGGGGACGGTGTTCTTTGGGTCATAGGCAGCATTTCTCTTCCTCCAAAAACGGCGAGTTGAGTTAATGCCAAAGAGCTCAATTTTAGTCTCATCTGACCACAGCACCTTCTCCCAATCACTCTCAGAATCATCCAGATGTTCATTTGCAAACTTCAGACGGGCCTGTACATGTGCCTTCTTGAGCAGGGGGACCTTGCGGGCACTGCAGGATTTTTCTCCATTACGGCGTAATGTGTTACCAATGGTTTTCTTTGGTGACTGTGGTCTCAGCTGCCTTGAGATCATTAACAAGTTCCCCCCGTGTAGTTTTCGGCTGAGCTCTCACCTTCCTCAGGATCAAGGATACCCCACGAGGTGAGATTTTGCATGGAGCCCCAGATCGATGTTGATTGACAGTCATTTTGTGTCTTCCATTTTCTTACTATTGCACCAACAGTTGTCTCCTTCTCACCCAGCGTCTTACTTATGGTTTTGTAGCCCATTCCAGCCTTGTGCAGGTCTATGATCTTGTCCCTGACATCCTTAGAAAGCTCTTTGGTCTTGCCCATGTTGTAGAGGTTAGATTCAGACTGATTCATTGAGTCTGTGGACAGGAGTCTTTTATACAGGTGACCATGTAAGAGCTGTCTATAATGCAGGCACCAAGTTGATTTGGAGCGTGTAACTGG
This sequence comes from Rhinoderma darwinii, assembly GCF_050947455.1. Lineage (NCBI taxonomy): Eukaryota > Metazoa > Chordata > Amphibia > Anura > Rhinodermatidae > Rhinoderma > Rhinoderma darwinii. The sequence continues at coordinate 100,015,650 of NC_134696.1, read as the reverse complement.
TCTGGAGGAGGCTGAACTCTTAATGGCTGGTAGGGGATCAAATACATATAATTTTGACAATGTGATTTTCTTTTTTTTTTTTTTATATAATCTATCTCTCACTGGTAAAATTAACCTAGCCTAAAAATTCTAGACTGTTCATGACTTTGACAGTGGGCAAACTTACAAAATCAGCAAGGGATCAAATACTTATTTCCTCCACTATATATCAGCTATCTTATTTTTAAGTTTACGCATGGCATTAGACCTTAGAAGGGTTGACCCATTAAGGAAGATCTCAAACTTAAGACTCCTTCAGCCAGATCACAGAGTCACGTGTCTCTGATCTGGTTTCCCAGGATTTGATTCTGGGCAGAAATGGACACATACCTCAAAGAGGCCCTTGTGCACAAACAGTATATGGGCACCTTGATTTCCAACAATTTGATGAGAATGACAGTCCACCAGTAATTGTGCACCATCATTTGCCCAGTCCCCTGCATTCACTCCAATAAACAGTAAGGAACTGTTATTTATATGGTAAGGTGTTGATGGGCCCCCTTGCCTACAAGGCCCATGCGGTACCGGTTGTACATATGTTGCCCATGCCGTAGGGTACTCCGGTTTATTCCCATACTCCCCAAAAAATACTTATACAGTAGTTTAATTGACTTCTTCTGAAATTGTCCCTAGTATGTTTGAGATAGGAAATTTCATTTATGAGCTCTATTGGGGACAGTGCTGATATAAGTGATGCCAGTCTTTACGACGCTAAAGAATATATTGGCGCTCTATCGTTGGCTCCTTATAAGCGACAGGAGATATGATGATTATGGATATTTAATATAGGGATACTTCTTTATATATTCATAGTACCAAAAATTGATATGATAACACAACATTTTTATAATATGTATTTTTATTGAAAAACATGTACACATGGGAATGCAAAGGAGCAACACAGTAGGGAGATAAGAGCAGCGTGGTGGAAATATCACAACAGTAGTTAACGGGGACAATCAATGAGAAGACCGACCAAGAAGAAAATAATGACTGAAAAGGTAGAACAAAGGACAGAGGGAAGAGTAGAGAGCTGTCTAATGGAGAACCAGATAACTAAGGACAGAATTACTTCTACAGTCCAGCTACAGAACTCTATAAATGGAAGGGGTAGCTCCATGACTAAGAAAAATGGAAATCGGTAGGGGGAGCCATTTACAGAAGAGGATATTAAACTTCTGAAAGAGCTTTTGTTTCATAGGTGGAGGTGAGATAGATCTCCTGGATATTTCAGTAAAGTGTCCTTCCAGGTGTAGCGGAGATTTTGCGTAGGATCTACAGAACATGGGGAGGGAGATTAATCAGGACCTGAATTTAAGTTGCAGTAACTTTCTGTACATAGACAGAGAGCTGTGTACTTGGTGCTAGAAATCCAAGTTTGGAAAGGAAGGTTGGGGGTTGTAGAGTTAACAAAATGTCACCAACAAAGAGCAAAACTTAAAATTCTTGTTTACCGACTAAGATACTCGAAATTGTAGGCTTTTGCCTGATCTGGGAGGCCAATAGCTTACACCATCAGATTCATATCGGGCTTGGGAAATATACTTATAAGAATGAAGCATTAAGCTGGGTTGGGGTCCTTAATAGGAATTTCTGGCAGATACATTGAGAGAGGGTCTTGGAAGACTTTGTAAGACAGATACGTAAACTATCGAGGATTTACAAGAGGAAAGGACCTTCATCATGTCGCAGACTTCATTAAGGGAAATGGGCTCATTGAGCATTTATTTGTCTTCTTTGGGCAGAGAGTGAAGGTTACAGGATCTGGTGTCGGAAAACCCGGCATGGAGCAGAGGCGAGAATAGTATTACAAGAATGAGGAAGTCTTGGGGATTCTTCCACCCAGTTTACAATCCCGGGAGATTTCTTAAACTGTTAGAGACCTTTGTATGTGCATTATTTTGTGATCCATGCATACATAGCTAAAAGATATATGTAGGTGAAGAAGAAAAGGTCGATTTTATTTTTTGGGAAGTGGGGGAGTGGAAAATTCACAAGATGTTGAATCAAATTTACAAGAGAATGAAAAGCCATAGATACAGGAGACAATTGTTTTATTTTCCAGCCAAGGTTCACTGGAAACATTCTGAAAATGATAAAAACAATAGAAAAAAAACCCTATTTCAAACATTTGTCATTTCTTTTGGCCCCATTCATCCGAGGATTCTCAACAACTGTTAGAAGAAGAATTTCAGCAGCAGAAGACACGCAATGGCCGGAGTCAGGACGACTTTATGGAGACTCATACCGGCACTGGTGCAGATAAACTTAACGACAGTTGATGTTCCTCCAATGGTTTGGGACTGGCTGCCAAGATCACAGATGCTCTTTGATGCGCACCCCCGAATGGCTGATGAAACTGAGGCTGATCCTACAAAAATTCACATAAGAAATTTAATTTAACACAATGTTAAGAATTTATAAATGAAGATTGTCTAAAAGGAAAACTGGCCTCGTGACCATAGCAACCAATCACAGTGCAGATTTAATTTCCTAAATTGTCCTGAAAACAAAAGCTGCACTGTGATTGGCCAGTTTTCTGTTAGACAGCTTTCATAAATGAGATTTATGTACTATATTTTATTTATTAATATCGGTAATTGCATTTCCATCCACAGTTGTTAATGATTTTCAGCTCCTCCCCAAACCCCATGGAAAACACCCCAATAAGTGAAATGTGACATCACTTTGGGTTTGACAGGTTGTCACTTTCCTTCCTCTATACAGATGTGAATAGGAAAGGGAGATTTCTTACCCAAATTAAAGGCCTAACAAGTTAAGAGATGTTTCAGGGTTAAAATAGACAATTGTCCTTTCTGCTGTGAGCCTTCAATGCCAATCAGCAGCAGGAAAGGGGCTGATATGTCAGTGCTTTCCTGTTATTGTTATTCCTTTACAGCATGTACATAAGATAAAAGTCAACAGAAGGAGCCAATTTTGTTTTGAAACATATATGTGAATTATACACCATTCATGATGGCCAACGATAGACTTTTGTTTGTCAAAAATGTGATCTGTCAGGTTGGATATTTTATGCCGCTGTTGGCTGAATATGAGCGTGAATGGCATGATCGGCCAAGTACAATTATAAACTTAGGTGTTTGCCCAACTTAAACCTTTTTATCGGCCCCCTAGTAGGCATATTGGACACCATTTAGTGGGCACCAGAAAATTCACTAGTTCAGTGTTGATAAGAAATCTTATCTAGAGGACCTGTCAACATTAGTCAATTGTTCCCTTTAAAGCAAAGTAAAAAAAAAAAATGAACAATTGTTGTTACCTGTTATTTGTGTTGTCTGGAGAAGACACATATTCTGGTCCCCTGTGCATTGTAAAGTATCGGAAGTGTAACACCAGTTAGAGTCAGCAGAAAGGCAGGATCGGCAGACCAGTCCATTGGGGACAGAGCTTGTTGTAGGTACTAGAACCGGAAAGTATATTAAAAAAAAAGAGGAATTGTTTTCATCACATTTACGCCATAATGGGGCAGATTTATGAATGTGATTGCTGCTAGATCTCGTTATAAAATGCGCCAAAATGTGTCGCATTTCTGGTGCATAATATTGCATCTAGTTTTCGACCTAAGTATGAAGCAAATGCGCCAAAAATAACAGATGTTTACGGTTGTCTAGACAATTTTCAAAAGTGTATACGGAAACGGGCGTGGTTTGTTGAAAAGGAGTGTGGCTTAACTGCGCCAAGGAACTGCACAATTATGCCAAATGTTTGCTGATGTAATTAAGCTACCAAGTGGCGGTATACGGAAGAGAAAAATGTCTAAAATGTCAAGCAAGATGCGCCAAAATTTATCTTACTACGTGCGCCACTGGGATAGATTTGGTGCATCTTCTGACCGCCTGGTGTAAGTTTACGCTGTGTAAATGTTAGATCGCATTAGTAAATCTGCCCCATTGTGTTTCATGTATGAACCTATAAATAACGTTCATCATCCACCCTTTTTATTGTTATAGGGGGTCTCGCCTCACTAAAGGACATTAAGATAACAATCAGTTGGCTCCCTGGTACCCCCTGATATTTATTTATGCCGCTACATCGGTAGCATGATGACGACGTGTGATTGCAGAAACCAATCACTAGACGGTAATGTCAGCGAGGATCACCACTGTGACCAATAATCGGCTGCTGCGGTCTTGCGTCAAGATGACAAATCAATGGTGGAGTGGCATAAACATAACTGGAAGGAACATGGCAACAGTCAGCATGGCAGCCGCGGGGGATTTGAAAGGTAAGTAGAATATTATTATTATTTTTTTAATCTATATGTAGAATTAAAAATGTCATGCGGCTTGAAAATCTCGTTAACTCATTGTTGTGCACACCCAAGTGAGAGTGCGCCACGTTGTGACATTGTAATTCTGTTGGGCTAGTAATCTCGGAGCCCTGGAGTTAATGATTTTTTTTTCTTTCCCAAACTACAAATATATATAGAAAAGGGCAAAAATGAAATATCACAAAGTGGATGACTTACATGCAGGAATAGCAGGAGTACAGCTGTCAGTGCCACAACATGAGGATGACATCTTGATTTGTCCTTGCTTTAGGCCTATGCTGCCCTTGACGTCACATTGGGATGAAGGTGTGCATTCCCTGGCAAAAATTCTAATCGCTGTTCCACCTACAAATAAACAAAACAGACTCATTTTATTTTTTCTTTCTGAAATTGAGAATACAAATCCTTAAAGCGACCGTCCGGTCTCAGAGACAAAACTATCAATGTGATGGGTTATATGGAGTAATATTACCTGGTGCCCTCCGGTTGCCCTCCTCTGCTGTGGATCCATCATTTTAGGGTTCCCTCTGTTTTGTCTCAAAACGGCCACAGCATTTCTCATAGTCCAGGACACTCCCTCTGTTCATGGATTGGACAGAACTGCTCACATGAGGGTCAATCCGAGACCATTGGGAGTGTCTCAGACTCATAATCTAAGAAGCACTGCAGACATTTTGGTAAAGCACAGGGGGGACCCTAAAATGGCAGATCTACGGCAGAGGGGGGCAACTGGAGAGCAGCAGGCAATATTACTTCATAAACACCAACATATTTAAAATGTTATCCCGGGAACGGAGGGTCGCTTTAAGAGATTGTGGCATAGCGCTAAGAGGTGAGGGTTCTGCACAGTGTTTGTCAGTCTGAGGGATTTTAGACATTTTGCAGAGAACTCATGTTAATGGTCATCTGTCAGCAGTTTTGAGACCTCAAAACTGCTGACGGTGCTATATACTGGACGAGGAGAGCAGCATGGCCATAACTGTGGTTTTAGTCCTGCAGGTCGCATGTCTGATAAATCTACTTTTTAATGTCCCTGGTGCTGCGATTGCAAATGCCATGGAGGTGGCCCCTTCACGTTCAGTGCTCCGGACTCTCTGCACTGATCGCTGCCAGCCCCTCCCTTATGCTCTGAATGACGGTTATATCCTCCAATGTAGAGCCGGCACTCAAAGCCGAAGGGGTACTTGCCATCCCGATGCCGGGGCTATAAAAACAGAGATTTCTTGGTCATGAGTCCTGCATGGTCGACACCACAGGTATAATCACGCTACACTCCCCATCCTGTATACTGCACTGTCAGCAGTTTACAAGGCTCAAAACTGCTGACAGATTCCTGTCAATTTTCTCCATATCTTCTCCAGTTTGGTTAGAGAACAGCTGAGGGGAGGGATTTAGTGAAGAGGCGGGGCTCAGATTGTCTGGTTTCATATTGGGGAAGAGCTCCTGCTGCAAATATTTGCCTTACAGCTAGAGATTAGTTTATTCTGAAATCTTAAAAAAAGAAGGAAAAACAAAACATACTAGGACACCTAATAAAGAATTCTTGACTTATTTTTTCCAATTTTGATTTAAATAAGGGACAGAACCGGAGGATATTTTGTGAAGCGTTGCTAGATTTTTCGTTTGCCATGATGTGTAGTAGGCAATGGGAAAGGTGATAATAGTAGAACATACTACTAAGATTTAAATCCCAAATGGTGGGAGATTTAAACCCCTTGTGTCACCCCCCCCCCCAAAAAAAAAAAATTGCACAGAAACTTTTATTAGTATAATAATTACGGTGGGAGTAGAGAAGCGTGGGCGTTGTTTTGAGGCTAAGGTTTAGTAAATATTCCTTTAAAGGGGGGGGGGGCGATGGCGTGATAGAAGGAACCCCATATGTCCATCTATGGCTCAGTTCACATCTGGTTTGTGGTATACATCACATATGTTTTTATACGATTTCCCATATAAGGTTACAAAAACGTATATGTTTTGTATATGTCGTCCATATGTCGCCATTGACTTCAATACAGATAAAAATGTATACGTTTTGGAAAAGTACTGAAAAGCGTAGTAGACGACTATAATAAGTAGGGGGATTGACATTATATACAAATGATAAATATAATGTCAATTCCCCCTACTTATTATAATTATGGTATAAAACAGGCACAAAAACAAAATAAATGTAAAATCTGCCACATGTGAATCCTCCCTCAAACTTCTCCTAAGGAGGGTGTCAGGAGGGGGTAAGAAAGCAACTGAGACCATCTGCAGAAATCATGTGGAGTGTAGCCAATCCCCTGTGAACTGAGACTGGGATCACACGTCTCAGGCAAAATGTGTTTTTTGCCACAAATCGCGGTCGCGGCATTAAAATACTTTCACCGTAACGTGTTAACCCAGCCTAAAGAGGAGCGCAAATCTCTTTCCTGTCCTAAAAATTAGCTTCAATGTAAGTGCAGGAAACATGTATCAGGCTGCAGTCCAGGCTATTTAACTCACAGAGGATTATCTAGACTGGATGCAATTGTAACAAACCCTCAGCTGTGACAAGTATTAGGTTTCTAGAGGTTATCAGCCTCTAGATTTAAATTGGAAAGTTTCCATTTACTCACAACAAGCAGAGATCTTGAAATGATGAGCAACTTATACACATTGGGGGAGATTCATCAAATCTGGTGCAAAAGAAAAGTGTTTTGTCTTTTCCAAAGGGCGTTTAGATAATGAAAGGTGGAATATGGCGCTGTGGGCAACTACTCCACGAGTTTTGATAAATGTTTTATAAAGTGACAGAACTTTTCGTTATATACTGATTAAGCTTTATTTATGTAGAACTGGATTTTTCCTTCATACTTTATGATAAATATTTTATAAAATATAAAAAGAAGACAACAAAATAAAAACATTGCAGAAGATTGTATTTTATCATAGAACTCACCAATATCGGTTTCTGAATATGAGGATCCACACAAAAAGCCAGAAGGACAAGTCACGCTGCTGCCGGTGCAGGTCTGGGAAGATGTAGACAGACACGTCGTACACGAGAGAGCGGAACCTAAAGAGATGGCACACGACCAGCACATCCATCACTTATCACACTGTACATTGGAATTACTATGAGGGTCACATATTAAAAGAGTTTGTCATCAAGTTTATTTCTGCAGCAACGTCACTGAGATCAGAGGTATGTGGGGCAGATATTTAAAAACTCATCGCACACCATGAATGGAGGAGGATAGCAGACCTGGACTACAGAGACTTACTACTTTGGACAATACAGATGTAGCCAAGTTTATCACGCAACAAAAGTAATTGAAAAGCTATTGAAAAACTTAACGTGTATTTAATACATTAAAGGTCAAGATAAAGATGGCTACGTCTGTATATCTGACCAAGTGGAATATTAATAGAAAACTATTATTATTATTTATATTATTATTGCTAAAGTTATTTTATTAGCATTATTAATACTATTTTCTTCTTTTTGTTGTTGTTTTATAATTTTTTTGTACTTTTTATATTTTTTATTATTATTATTATTAGTAGCAGTAGTATTATATTTTTTATTATTATTATTATTATTATTATTAGTAGCAGTAGTATTATATTTTTTATTATTATTATTATTATTATTATTATTAGTAGCAGTAGTATTATTTTTATTAGTATTATTAATATTATTTTTTTTTTTTATTATTAATTCTTTAATACATTTTTCTACTTTTGATATTTATTATTAGTATTACTATTATTCTGATGATTATTATTATTATTATTATTATTATTTTTATTATGGGTATTATTAATATTATTCACTTCATTATCATCATCATTATAATTATTATTATTATTAGTATTACTATTTTATCTTTTTTTTTGTACTTATAATATTTTTAATAGTATTGCTATTATTATTATTATTATTATTATTATTATTCGTAGTAGTAATAGTATTAGTATTTTTATTAGTAGTATTACTTTTAATACTAGTATTGCTTTTAATAATATTATCTATTTATCCATAAGACATAATGCAAAGAAAAAGATAAATAATTGAGAAGACTTACTTGTTGCTGCAAGAGTTAAAAGGAGGCTCAGAGTTCGTATCAGGAAAGTCATTGTTCAGCTCTTGAAGATAGTTCCTACTGTGTGATAGAAAACTTGGTTGGGGATTTAATTTATCGTTTTATTTGGGGCGGGACATGGGAGGATTTCAGAGAAATTAAAGTCTGCTCACCAAGAAACGAAAGTTAACGTTTGCCTACAACCTTTCTTTTTTTATATTAAAAGGAATATATTATTAGAAAATGCTATATTATTTAAATAATTTTTTTTATTATACAGAAAAAAACTGAAAGTTTGGTGAAAGTCAGGTGAGCAGTTATCTGATGTTTTTCATTATTTGCCCTTTAAATCGTTATGACTATTTTTTTCTAGTACTAGGTTTTTATTGTAAACACGTTCTTTAACACAGATGGCAGAACTGGAAACCTTCTTTAGTCCTCTAGCTAACATGGAAACTCATCAGCACCGTCACAGTGCGGGGGCGCAAATTGGGTGAGAGAGGGAGCACTTTTCCTCTGTCTAACAGCTTAGATGCCACAGTCGTAAGGAGTTGAATGGGTGGCATTAGTGATATGTCCGATGTAGCAGCGTGTCAGCTGGAATAGACAACTAACAAGCGCTGCAGATGGTGCAATTCCTGCATCGTACATTTACGGCGCTAACTACATAGTGCTGTAAATGTACAGTGCTGGACTCATTGATTAGAATTCAGGGTCAGATTAATCATCACATTAAAGGGCAGGTTTAGAAGAGTCTTCTCATAATCTTTAGAGGGCAGGGTCAGCAGAGTCATCTCGTTATCGTTAGAGGGCAGGGTCAGCAGAGTCATCTCATTATCATCAGAGGACCAGGTCAGGATAGTCTTCTCATTATCATTAGAGGACCGGGTCAGCAGAGTTATCTCATTATCTTTAGAGGGCAGGGTCAGCAGAGTCTTCTCAATATCATTAGGGGGCAGGGTTAGCAGAGTCATCTCATTATCTTTAGAGAGCAGGATCAGAGTCATATCTTTATCATTGAGGGAAGGGGACAGCAAAGTCATCTCATAATCTTTAGAGGGCAGGGTCAGCAGAGTCATCTCATTATTAGAGGGCAGGGGACAACTCTATTATACTACTAGAGGCCTAGATAACAAATAGAGTGTGATGCATGAAATATTCGTGAATTCCTGCGTTTTTTATGCTCACCTTACAAGAGCCATAAGTTGTTGTTTTTTTAACGCAGCCATATGGAAGCTTGTTTTTTTGCAAAACTAGTTGTATTTTTTTAATGACATCTTTGTGGGTGGAATAAAAATAAAAAAACAGCAATTCCGCCATTGTTAGAAAAATTTGGATGTTACTGTGTTCACCGTGGAGTAAAATCGACACGATAACTTTAGTCTCACTCACCCAAGCGGTCGCCAGCATCCCTGTCCTCTGCGCTAAAAAAAAATTAAGATGTTGGCAACTATGCAAACCTCCCAACTTTCAAGTATTGCATAGAGGGAACACAGAAACAAAAGCAATGCGCGGCAATGGTTTTTCCTGTTAAGCCACGCCTCTAAAAACGCCCAATTCCCATCCCATCCATGCACGTCCAGTTCAGCCCACACAGTATAATGCTTCCATAGTGCCTCCCCACAGTACAATGCCCCATGGAACCCCTCCGCTCAGTATAATGCCCCCATAGTGGCCTCCACACAGTATAAAGCCTTCATAGAACCCCTCCACACAGTATAACGCCCCCATAGTGGCCTCCACACAGTATAATGCCCCCATAGAGCTTCCATATACAGTATAATGCCCCTTAGCATCCTCAACAGAGTATAAAGCCCCATAGTGCCTCCTCACACAGTATAATGCCCATTAGCTGCCCACCACACAGTATAATGCCCCCATAGTGCCCCACACAGTATAATGCCCCATGGAGCCGCTCACACAGTATAATGCCCCATAGAGCTCCCAACACAGTTTAATGCCCCCATGGTGGCCTCCACACTGTATAATACTCCATATTGTCTCCCAATACAGTTTAACGATCTCATAGCGCCCCCCACACAGTATAATGCCGTCATAGAGCCCCACACACAGTATAATGCCCCCATAGTGGCCTCCACACAGTATAATACCCTATAGTGCCTCTTATACAGTATAATGCATCATATAGCTGCCATAGCTGCCCCCACAGAATATAATGCCTCATAGCTGCCCCATACAGTATGATGGCAACAGTCTAATGCCCCCTTAGTGGTCCCCATACAGTCTAATGCCCAAATAGATGCCCCCATACAGCATAATGCCCCATAGCTGCCCCTATGTAGTGTAATGCCCCATACAGTATAATGCCCCCACAGATGCCATAATAAGGTATAATGCCCCCATAACTGCCTTTATACAGTTTTATATTCCATAGCTGCCCCATACAGTATAATGCCCCTATAGCTGCACCATACAGTATAATGCCCCACAGCTGCCTTCATACAGTCTAATGCCCCCATAGATGCCCTATACAGTGTAATGCCCCATAGATGCCCCAATACAGTACAATGCCACATAGCTGCTCCCATACAGTATAATGCCCCCTAGCTGGCCCTATACAGTATAATGTCCCATAGATGCAGTATAATGTCTTGAGAGCTGCCCTCATAAAGTCTAAAGCCTCTGTAGCTACCCCATACTGTATAATGCCCCTTTAGCTTTCCCACACTGTATAATACCCCATAGCTGCCCCCAGACATAGTATAATGCCCCATAGTACCCACACACAGTATAATGCCCCAAAAGCTGCCTCACACAGTATAATGCCAAATAGCTGCCCCCTCTACCAATAATAATGCTGCCATAGTGCCTAATAAATAAATAAAAAATAATTGCACACTTAACCCCATTCCTACGATGAGTGAAGGGGTTCTCTGTGCTCCTCCGGTCTGTGATGAGTGGCTCGCTGCAGACAGGTATGATGAGATTACTGCATTGCGCCTGTGTCGAGCTGCTCACGTCCGGCATTACATAGTAAATGATTGAGCAGGGGGCTGACTTCTCCCTCCTCCACCATTGGTTTAAACTGTATCTGCGTCCTGAGGATGCAGATACAGCTGAATCCGGTACATACCATCAGCCGTCCGGGACAACGGGACAACGCCCATAATCCGGGACAGTCCCACTGGATCCGGGACAGTTGGGAGGTATGAATATGGCACATGAATGATTAGATACAGTGCCCAGCAGACAGTATCACACATAAAAGGAATACATACAGGGCACAGCAGACTGTATCACACATGATAGGATTAGATACAGGGCCCAACAGACAGTATTCTTATACTTATCCTCCTCACTCCTGAATTGGGTCCTATTTATCTCAGGGTGCACTGTGTGTCTTGAGGCCACTCAGCGTCACGATGTTGCATCTGCACCTGACTCAGGAGCAAGGAGGGTAAGTATAATGTTACTGTTATAACAGGCCAATGTAATTTACTACATATGTCCTAGTAACTACAGTAACTGTGGATAGACGTGGAGTGGGGGGCCATGGGCCCTCCTGGTCTTGAGGGGGCCGGTTGTATTGTGACAGCTGCGATTCCTGTAGCTATGCGATTGCAGATTACAGAAAAAAAGACTAGAGAAGGGGAGATAAAAAAATATATGCCATACTCACCCTCCCCTGGTCTCCTGTAGCAGTGCGACCCTGTCGTCCTCCTAAGATGAAATGTTTTTGTCCCATGTGACCACTGCAGCCTGTGATTGGCTGCAGAAGTCACATGGGACAAAACTACATCATCCCAGGAGGCTGGCCGGAAAACCAGGGGAGAGTGAGTATGGTATTTTTTTTATTTTAGTGGTGGAATTAAGACTGCCCTGATTGCCCTGTTTTACCCCTTATCGACGAAGGACGGATATATTCGTCCTAAGTAGAAGCTAGTTCCTGCATAGCGACGGATATATCCTTCCTCTGATCTCACAGGTACTGCCACTGTACCCACGAGATTAGCGGCAGGAGCACGGCTGTTATAAACAGTCTCTGCTGCAACTGCCGGAATCAAAGCGCCCTCCGTTTCCGGCAGTTTAACCCATTAGTTGCCGCTGTCATTAGTGGCCGCGGCATCTAACGTGTTTGACAGAGGGAGGGAGCGCCATCTGTCACTTCATTGGCATCCTGCGACAAGATCGCGGGACACCGATGGGTTTCCATGTCAGCCGGGGTCCTGTATTAGGTCCGCCTTCAGCATTTGTCTATTAGGCCATTCCAGAGGCCTAATAGATTGCCTATCAGTATTAGTGTATGTGCACACACAAAATAAAAGTCGTCTGATTTTCTGAAGTTTTTTAAGCCCCTCGCGATTTTTGTGGCGTTTTTTACGGCTGTTTTTCAATAGAGTCAATGGCTCTAAAAACGGCTCAAGAAGTGACATGCACTTCTTTTTCGCGTCCGTTTTTTTACGCGGCCGTTTTTCAAAACTGCCGCGTAAAAAAACGGCTCATCGGAACAGAACGCCGTTCTGCCATTACAATCAATGGGCAGATGTTTGGAGGCGTTCTGCTTCTGATTTTTCATCCGTTTTTCGTCCGTTTATGGCCCGAAAAACGTCTGAAAATAAGCCGTGTGAACATACCCTAACACTGACAGGCAATAATGCTTTGGTATACTAAGTAAGCCAAAGCATTATATAAGCGATCAGAAGATCGCAAAGTGAAGTACCCTAGCGGGACAAAAAAAATAAAATACTTAACCCCTTCAGGACACAGCCTGTTTTGGCCTTGTGGACGCAGGCGATTTTTTCAAATCTGACATGTGTCACTTTATGTGGTAATAACTCCGGATTGCTTTTACCTATCCAAGCGATTCTGAGATTGTTTTCTCGTGACATATTGTACTTTACGTCTGTAAAAAAATGTGGTCGATAAATTCAATATTTATTTGTGAAAAACACCAAAATTTATAGAAAATTTGCAAAAAATTGCATTTTTCTAAATTTGAATGTATCTGCTTGCAAAACAGATATTAATACCACACACAATAGTTACTAGTTAACATTTCCCATATGTCTACTTTATGTTGGCATCGTTTTTTGAACATCCTTTTATTTTTATAGGACGTTACGAGGCTTAGAACTTTAGCAGCAATTTCTCACATTTTCAAGAAATTTCCAAAACCTATTTTTTCAGGGGCCAGCTCACTTCTGAAGTGGCTTTGAGGGCCTTATATAT
>NC_134696.1:99832081-99997081 GCF_050947455.1 Rhinoderma darwinii | reverse complement strand
CTTGAGTAACCTCTGTTCTGTAGAGAGGTGCAGAACTAGGACCCGCATCTATCAGACATTTGTGGCATATCCTGTCAGCATGCCATAACTGTTTTAGATGGGAATAACCCATTAAGGGGTTAAATCCTATGACTGAAAGCGCAATAATGATGATTTTTACAAAAATGTCAAACCATGTAAAATATAAATTTTATTATAAGTACTTAAAAAATATATTAATTTCAGAAAGGAGAGCCAAAAATGTCCAGGTAGAGGGTAATCCATTACCAGTAGAATCTGTTAATCTACCCACCAAATAGGGGTGCGTACGTTGGGCATATAAATACACAAAAGGGTTAATAGAACAGACATAAAAGATAAGCGTCACATCAAAGTTTAGAGCAGATAGATTATAAAAAGCATAGAGTCAATCACACACAATCCCTGGAGTGACCCTATTGTAGACCTTCTTGTAAACGCCCCGACGCGCGTTTCGCCAATCTAGCTTCCTCAGGGGGTAGTGTGAAGCTAGATTGGCGAAACGCGCATCGGGGCGCTACCATTTCAGGCTGCAGTGTGCGGCCACCTCAATATTCATTCTTATGGGTAAGCCTACCATAATACCTCTTATATTTCAATCTGGCAGTTTTTGCCTGACTATGACACTCTTGTCTTGATCTATCCTTGCTATTATGGCTTAATCTGCTATGCAATCCTTTGAATTTGGGCACTCTGGAACACACAGCTATATGCTGAACCTTGTGTTTCCCGTAACCATTGTACCTGTGTTGTTACTATTAGGCTGCAGATACGCCTCTATTTATATGACTCAGATGTTTGACTTTTGGTCAATGTTAGGCATATACAAATTGCCAGGGAACTGTTTGATGGGTAGGACACCCTAAAACTTTATCTGTTTGAAGCTACCACACTGTCTCTTTTTTCAGATCCCTTTGAATTTTATATATGTATTATCTTGTGTTGTATGTCCGAATAAAATTTTTAATTTTTTACCATATTTATTAGCGTAATGACTTCTCTTTCTCTAAGTTTCCTATGATGCAATGAAGTTTGCTATGTATTAGTATATAATGGAGGTGCTCAGACACTTGCCAGTGGCTCCTAACTTGTGACTTAACCTGTTGAGTCCTTATATTTAAACTTCTTATATAGAGTGTGGCCCTGATGTAAATAACAAAAGTGAATAAACTGGAGGGGGGAAAACGAAACATGAGGGCAGGAAGTGTAAGATCATAAGATATAGTAATGGCCCGGTGTGGGCAAGATCTGCTATTTGTTGCAGGTTTTACCTCCCCATTGAATTGAATGTTTAAAACCAGCAACACAAAAGCAGCGTTTAAGCAAATACAATTGACATTCTGCGTATTAAAAAAACGCACCACAGGTCAATTTCTGAATGTTTTTCTGCTCAGTATTCACGCAGCGTGTGGATGAGATTTGTTCTATCTCATCCATTTTGCTACTACTGTATTATGCTGTGGATTTTCTGTAACGAGATCCGTATTTACGCTACGTGTGAACCCAAAGTCCATATAATCAGATGTATGGAAATTATTATATAACGTCTAAGAGTGGAATTTATCAATCTTTCTACCCAGTTATCTGGCATAGAAAGTCAAAAAAGGACCGTTGAATTGTAGATTGTGACTTTTTGCCTTTTTACGCCACCCTTGCCACTTTGAGAAAAGGTGGCGTGGCTTACCATAAGAGACGGGGCCACGGCATTCCAACAAATGTATTATAATTTACGCTAGAAAACTGGTGTGAACTAAAGTGAAAATATAAATTTCACTCTGTGGGGGGTAGCAATGTAGAGGCTGTAATGTCAGTGGCTGCGGGCTGTCAGCTTTGTTTCCCTCCTGACAGCCGCAGCCACGAGTCGGCCAGCACTGGCCCCAGCCTTCTCCTCAGGAGACGCCAGCGCTCACGTCCACTCACCTCAGCCGGATCCCGTAGGGTGCGCGCACATGCTCGTGCACGCTCTTAAAGGGGCAGCGCGCGCACCGGACATTGTGGATGAACTTTGAACCGTGAGTACCCTGGACTATAAGAGAGGTCCAGCCCCCTAGTTCGATGCCTGAACGTTGTTGTGTTCCCTAGTTTGTCTATGTGATGGCCTCCTAGTGTGTTACCTGTTCCAGTCCCTGTACCTATACCTGTTCCAGTTCCTGTTCCTGTTCCTAGCAATCCATACATTCCTGGTCTAGCACTGAGCTGTGCCAAAGTCGTGCCGTGCTGCATCCACGTCTGACCTCCTTCACCTCGCCTGACGTCCGCCTGCTACCTAGTCTCTGCCGAGCCTGCCCTGCTGCTGTCTGAGCTGCCACAGGTACCTATAGAACTATAGACTCTCACCTGCTCCCTGTTGGCCAGCTGCCTTACCGCCAAGGCGGTACGGCCCAGTGGGTCCACAGACCCTTCATGACAGAGGCCTGTACCGGGATGCGTACCTTTCCCCTCTTGTTCGGACTACCCCATCAGACAATTAAATAACAAAAGAAAAATAATACTTCCCTCACCGCTCCTCTTCTCCCATCCCTCAGGCTCCCTCAAAGTGCTGCGTCTTCTACAAGGTCCTGACGCCGGGCTGCATCGGGACCTTGTATTTGATGCAGCACTGATGACGTTGAGCGTTATGTCACATATAAGGCCGTGACTCTACTCATCGTCAGGACCTTGTATGAGCCATGTGACATGCTCAGGGAGCCTGAGAGGACCTGGAGGGGAGAATAGGAGTGGTGAATGAGAAATGTATACTTCTGTTTTATTTTGTGTCCGATGGGGAATAGACGGAACATGGCCGTGGTTGTTGTGCCACAATTGTGCCAAAAATGCACCACAATTATTGAGAGGCATTGGCCTCTTACAGTCTTAATTGATATGTTTATTATTGGCTCCTTGCACATGACCGTAGTTTTTTTCCTTAATTATGGAATTGTAATTATGGATAATCTGCAGACACATTTATTTTTATAGGCCACGAACGCCTTTCCGTATATTTACAGATGTGTGTCTGGGTCGTAGAAATGATCTGCAAAATATAGAACATGTCCTATTCCTGTCTGCATTTGCGGCACAAACACACTCATAGAAGTCTATGGGCACGTGCAAAATTGCAGAGGGCTACGGATGTGCATCTGTAGCAGTCCTTAATTGCGGAAGCGTTGCTATGTGACGGCAGCGGATTCCCCAAGAAAATGGCACTTGAACTGTTGGGAAATGTTGGTGACATCAATTGCAGCCTCCGTAAATATTGATGCACTACGGACCGTATTTGCGGACAGCATGCCAGATATGCGGATGACTACAGATCAGTATTTACGGACAGTAAAAAATACTACGGTCGTGTGCATGAGGCCTGAAATGTGTAAAATTATTGTGTAAAAATTTTAACGGTTACTGGACTTAGGAGTCCAGTGGGAAGTCCTATTTAATGATTGACAGCCTTACCTGTAGGAGTGTGCATACATTAAGCTGTCAATCACTGAGAAGGACCGCCCACTGGATTCCTAAACCCAGAATGAGCGGAGATTTAGTTCAATACATTACAGATTCTTCTGAATATTTTCCCACAAACCTATATATTAATCGTCTCAGCTCCTCCTGCTCTATAACATGCTGCCACCAGACCAGACTACATTTTAATACAGCACTGATGTTGGGGTCAAGTTCATAGGTAAAATTGAAGACAAGAAAATTACTCATTAGTGTATATAACATAATTTAGCAAAGTCTCATTTTATTAACCCCTACCCGCACTACAATGTAATAGCACGTCGTGGTGTGATGCTTGGAGTGGGCTGACCCACTGAGCCCGCACCGTACGCAGCAGGTGTCAGCTGTGTATCATGATCGCAGTATCTAAGACATTAAAAAGAGGGGGACGCTCATCGCCTCCCCCCGCAATACAATCGGGAGGTGCCGATGGTTGTCATGGCAGCTTAGGGGTCTAATGAAGGCCTCCAGGGCTGCGTTTCTTCATCTCCTGTTAAACATTGCCTCTGTCAGGCCTTAACAGGATCCTGTAAAAATGACAATATATTGCAATACAATAGTATTGCGGGGTATTGTGCCAGCGATCCAACAATCACTGGTTCAAGTCCCCTAGGGGGACTAATAAAATGTGTAAAAAAAAGTTTAATAAAGTTTTTAGTAGTGTAAAAAAAAATAAAAAATATTAAAATTTAAAAAAAAAACCCTTTTCCCATTTTCCCCCCTAAATAATGTAAAAAATTAAAAATAAACAAAATTGGTATTGCTGCATCTGTAAAAGTCCAAACGATTACAATATACCGTTATTTAACTCGCACGGTGAACGGCGTAAAGAATAAAACAAAAATCCAGAATCGCTGTTTTTTTATCACTTCATATCCCACAAAAAATTAACAAAAAATTAATCAAAAAGTCTCATGTAGACCAAAATAAGCCCTCATACCGCTCAATTGATGGAAAAATTAAAAAGTTATGGCTCTCAAAATGTGGCGACAAAACACAAATTTTATTTTTAACAATTTGTTTCTTTCTTGTAAAAGTAGTAAAACATAAAAAAAACTATATAAATTTGGTATCACCGTAATCGTATTGACCGGTAGAATAAAGTTACCATGCAATTTTTCTAAATATTCAGGAATCACAGTTTTTTTTCCTATTCCACACCACAAATAATTTTTCCCCAGGTTCCCAATACATTATATGGTACAATAAATGATGCAGTGAAAAACGACAACTCGTCCCACAAAAAAACAAGCCGTCATGTGGCTTTATCGATGGAAAAATAAAAAAGTTATGGCTTTTGGAAGGTGGGGAGGTAAAAATGTAAACTAAATACGGGAAGGGGTTAAAATATTACAGCAATTGGTGATAAATGTTGTTCATCAATACACAAAGTACAATAGACTGTACAGGAAGCTGATATAAATTGTCATAAAATCCCCAGAGGGTAAGAATATAATTATCACGTGCAGTAGAGAACAAAGTCGTAACTAGAACAGAACAGCGTAATGTATAAAGAGTTAATAGCAGACGTTCTCCTATAATAATAGTAATAGGACGTTTTCTGCGCATTTCAGCTCCTGTTTTCTACTCCTATTTCTAGAAACACGATGTTACGGTGAATATCGATGGTTTCCACTTTATACTGCTTGTATTTTATATGTATCTAGACTGAATATTCTTCTTACGAATATATCTGGAATGATTACTCATTTGCCTATGTAACACTATAAATGCTTGACTTTGCATGACGGGACATCTTGACAAAAACCCTCATGTAATTTGAAACATTGCACATGTACTGGTGAATAAGCGACACTTTTTTTCTTTTAACCCCATAACGTCTGCCGTATAGTGTTTTTATGGCGGCCGTTCAGAGTAGTTCTTCTGAAGCGCTGTCTTTTCACAGAGGAACTTCATGAGGTGTTTTACCCGAAGCAGTGGTCTCCGATCCTGTTTAACCCCTCAGATGCGTCGGTCAATAGCAACCACCGCGTCTGAGTGGTTGTAGAGGGAGGGGGCTCCCTCACTCACCGTATCAAAGCCTAACAAAGGTCCCCTGGTCTGCCTTTAGTAAATGCCTGTTAGGCCATGCCAGAGGCATGACCTAACAGATGCCTTTCAGTTATACACTTACAGGCAGGAATACAATGCAGTACAGAAGTATTGCAGTGTATTATAAAAGCGATAAAACGTTTGCACAGTAAATTACCCAAGTTGAACCAAAAAACTAGTAATTTTTTTTTTAATAAAGTTTATAGTAAATGAATAAAAATCCCAAGTAAAAAAAATTAAAAACCCACTTTCTTCCCCTTACAAAGTGCTTTATTATGAAAAAAAAAAACAGTAAACACATATTTTGTTTTGCGGCGTCAGTAATGACCAAAACTATAACACCATTACATTATTTAACCCGCACGGTGAATGCTGTAAAAATATAAAATAAAAAACATAATGCTAGAATTGCTGTTTTCTGTTCATCCCGCCTCCAAAAAATGTTGATAAAAAGTCATCAAAACATTGCATGTGCTCCAAAATGGTACAAATAAAAACTACAAATTGTCCCAAAAAAAATCTCTCATACAGCTGCATCGGCGTAAAAATAAAAACCGTATGGCTCTTAAATTATGGCAACACAAAAACAAATAATTAAAACATTTTTTTAAAGTATTGAATCATACAAAAACAATATACATAGTTATAGAGGTATCACTCAAATCGTAACAACCCGCTGAATAAACTTATTATGTTATTTATACCACACAGTAAATGGCGTAAATTTAAGGCGCAAAAAATAATGGCCAAATTTCTTTTTTTTTTTCCATTACTCGACAAAAAAAGTTAATCAATAAAAACCGTATGGCTCTTAAATTATGGCAACACAAAAACAAATAATTAAAAAAAAAATTAAAAGTATTGAATCATACAAAAACAATATACATAGTTATAGAGGTATCACTCAAAATCGTAACAACCCGCTGAATAAACTTATTATGTTATTTATACCACACAGTAAATGGCGTAAATTTAAGGCGCAAAAAATAATGGCCAAATTTCTGTTTTTTTTTCCATTACTCGACAAAAAAAGTTAATCAATAAATTATATGTACCTCAAAATGATGCTAATTAAAAATACAAATTGTCCCGCAAAAAACAAGTCCTTATATAGGTATGTTAACGGAAAAATAAAAAAGTTATAGCTCTTTGAATGTGACGACGGAAAAACTACAAAAATTGCTTGGTCTTTAAGCTTTAAAATACCTTCAGTATTAAGGGGTTAAATAAAACAATGTAGTATGGCATTTTAGACAACTTTGTAATTGCGTTTTATTTAAAAAAAATGTTTACATTTAGAGACACATGTGGACATGTGTTTCTTTTTCAATCGTACTAACTAAGTAACTATGTAACTATGTATCCTGGATACATAGAAACTGCATATTGTGCTGAGAGCGGAATTTGTCAGGTCAGCAGGACTGACGGCGCTGGTGATAGCGGGTCCTGCAGAATCCACCTTTTATCATTCCCATTTAGTTAATGAACTTCAATGTGATCGATAGGTGGATACTGCTCGTCAGAGACACGCAGTGCCTGCTGTCTGCGAAGCCATCAGTGCCGCTGACCTGACGGATATGTCTCTGAGTGCAAGATACAGCTTCTATCTATTCAGGATACATTGAAGCTGTAATTCAAAAAGTAAAAATACAATTTAATAAAAAAACATTTAAAATGTTCTTTAAAATACCATAATATATTGTTTTATTTAAAAAAATGTGGGCAAAGGTTTACATAGTCTTTAAGTCTGGAGTGCTGCAGTTTTTCTTCTTTTTGAAATTTTAATTGTCTGGAAATCAGGACGCTGACTGCCCTGTACCCCAATCTTTAACGCAAATGGAGTGCAGCTACTTTTTTTTTGCTAGCAGTTAGATAATGTAACCATGAATAACGGAGTGCTCACATACATCAAGTCAGGAGAGTTTAAAAAATCACAGACGATTGTTAGAGTAATTAATCTAAATTGTATAATTATCAAAATATCTGCATTGTATTCAATGGGATATGTATGAGATATGTTTTAAGATTCTCTTAAAATAAGACATTCCCCATCACTTGAATACATAGAATAAAGATGACGCCATCAGGCATTCCAAACAAATTAATTCCAGATGTCTTTGAAGAGATTCAAGGAGGAAGAATCTTGTTACCTTATATAGAAGTGGACTATACATTGTATACTTGGCATCATCTAATTGGTTAATGTGTGTTTAGTGAAAGCATGAACCTATAAATAAAGGCTCCGTTCATCGCCATTTTAGATTTCTGTACATCAAACCATTGTATGTGCAATCTGTCCCGATCCGTCATTTTTGTGAATTTGAATGAATCCTGGACAAATTCTGTTATAGAGAAAAGGAACTCAAGAGTGGTGGAGATTACTCTAACATATGGAGGCCCCAGCGAGATCTCATCAAAATCCGCCTGATCCGAAACTTGCGTGGAATTTCCCTTTGGAGGAAGGGAGAGAAAAACCGCTGAGTAAGAAATGGTCTTACTATTAAAACTTTCTCCCTCTCTCTGTGGGGTAAGTCCCTTGCGGGTCTGGTGGGCAGCAGAGTATCTTGGTGAATTTGTCTGGGATCCTGTACGTGTTATATGTGTGTGCTTTATGTATGCTAAGTTTGTGATTGAAATATGAGGGGGATAGCAGTTTGTCTCTGTTCATGTCTAAATTGTGCTGTGCAATGTAATGATGTATATAGGTGTATGCTTCTGTTAATGTATGATATGAAACATATCTGAGTCAGTGAAATGGTCCTCTTCAATACAGTGTTAAAAGTGATTATCCCACTACAGCTTCTATTACTAAGCTCTCCAGAACTGCTAGTAATCCTCACATAAAGGGTTAATAGTGAATCTTGTTGTGCATAGCTGAACTTTAGAAAAGGTGGGGGAAACAGAGGAGATAGAAGTGATTGCACTGCAAGCCCCGTAATTTCGTGCATGGTCCTCCCACAGCTGCCTTATCTCTTCCTGAAGTGATCCTGTTATACAGCTCAGTCAGCTATGTCTGTTCTTATCTCTCTTCCTCCTCCCCTTCTCAAAGTCTTGGAAAGTCTTTGTCCAGTATTTTCTGTACCTTTATTATAAACTAATAGTTTTAAGTGGGTATTGGCATTTGTAGATTTAAAATATTTTGGTTGAAACAGAACAAGGTCATACACTTGGGCATGTGTATTTGTCATTTAATTGTCATGCACATTTAACATGTAACTGTCTGTGAAGCCATCAGTGCTGCTGACCTGACTCTGAGCGCAAGACAAAGCTTCTATCTATCCAGGATACATGGAAGCTGTAACTCAAAAAGTAAAAATACAATTTAATTTAAAAAATAATAATAATTTTGTTTAAATTACCATTATATATGTTTTGTTAAAAAAAAAAGTGGGCAAAGGTTTCATACTCTTTAAGTCTGGAGTGCTGCAGTTTTTCTTCTTTTTGCATTTTTAATCATCTGGAAATCAGGATGCTGACTGCTCTCTTCCCCAATCTTTAACGCAAATAGAGTGCAGCCACTCTTTTTTGCAAGCAGTCAGATAATGTAACCATGAATAATGGAGTGCTCACATACGTCATGTCAAGAGAGGTTAGAAAATCACAGACGATTGTTAGAGTAATTCATATAAATTTTATCATTACCAAAATATCTGCATTATATTCAATGGGATATGTATGAGATATGAGATATTTTTAAGATTCTCTTAAAAGAAGGCATTCCCCATCACTTGATTACATAGGATAAAGATGATGTCATCAGGCATTCCAAACAAATTAACTCCAGATGTGTTTGAAGGGTTTCAAGGAGGAAGAATATTGTTACATTATATAGAAGTGGACTACATATTGTATAGTTGGCATCATTTTTGAGAATTTGAATGAATCCTGGGCAAATTCTGTTATCGAGAAAAGGAACTCAAAAGTGATGGAGATTACACTAACATATGGAGGCCCCAGCGAGATCTCATCAAAACCCGCATGATCCGAAACTTGCATGGAATTTCCCTTTGGAGGGAGAGAAAAACCGGTGAGTAAGCTATAGTTTTACTATTCAAACTCTCTCCCTCTCTCTGTGGAGTAAGTCTCTTGCGGGTCTGGTGGGCAGCAGAATATCTCTATGAATTTGTCTGGGATCCTGTACGTGTTATATGTGTGCGCTTTATGTATGCTAAGTGTGTGATTAAAATATGAGGGGAATAGCAGTTTGTCTCTGTTTGTGTCTAAATTGTGCTGTGCAAGGTAATGATGTATATAGGTGTGTGCTTCTGTTAACGTATGATATGAAACATATCTGAGTCAGTGAAATGGTCCTCTTCAATATGGTGTTAAAAGGGATTATCCCCCCCCCCCACAGCTTCTATTACTAAGCTCTCCAGAACTGCTAGTAATCCTCACATAAAGGGTTAATAGGGAATCGTGTTGTGCATAGCTGAACTTTAGAAAAGGTGGGGGGAAACAGAGGAGATAAAAGTGATTGCTTTGCAAGTCCCGTCATTTCTTGCATGGTCCTCCCACAGCTGCCTTATCGCTTCCTGAAGTGATCCTGTTATACAGCTCATTCAGCTATGTCTATTCTTATCCCTCTTCTCCCTCCCTTCTCAAAGCCTTGGAAAGTCTTTGTCCAGTATTTTCTGTACCCTTATTATAAACTAATAGTTTTATGCGGGTATTGGTATTTGCATATTTTAAACATTTTGGTTGAAACAGAACAAGTTCATACACTTTTAACTGTCGAATGTTTGTAAGGTAAAAATTGGTCACATATAGAGATTAAGTGTGTGTGTGTGTGTGTGTGTGTGTGTGTGTGTGTGTGTATATATATATATATATATATATATATATATACATATATATATGTTATGTGTATATATATATATATATATATACATATATATATATACCCACATTAATGCTACTCACTCCTGTTGATATGGAAAAAATAGCCACTCGGTTGGGGTTTTTAATGTATACAGTTTTATTTGGGGCGGGATTTGAAAAGAACTGCTCACCAGGAAATAAAAGTTAAAGTTTGCCTACAACCTTTCTTTTCTTCAAATTAAAGGGAATATATTATTTAAATCTTTTTTTTCATTATACAGAAGAAATCTAAAAGTTTAGGAAAAAATTTGTGCAATAATGCACAATGACCAAAGGTGAGCAGATCTGCAATTGTTATCTGATGTTTTTATTTATTACTTTGCCCCTTAAATTGTTATGTCTATTTTTTATTATAAACACATTATTTAACCCCTTAGTGACCACTAATACGCCTTTTTACGTGATTCACTAATGGGCTTTAGGCTAGGCTGACGCCTTTTCACGTCAGCCTAGTCTAAGTCCTGCACGGGTCTCCCGTGCAGGCAGGAGCCGGGGCTCTGCTGTCTGATGACAGCTGAGCTCCTGCTCCAACGCCCGCGATCGAAGTTTACGATGGGGTGTCATGGCAGCCGGGGGACTGATAAAAGCCCCCAGGTCTGCCCTGGACATATGCCTGTTAGGACGCGCCGGAGGCACGTCCTAACAGATTGCCTGTCAGATTTACACTGACAGGCAATAATGCTCTGGTATACGAAGTATACCAAAGCATTATAGCAGCGATCGGAACATCGCACAGTAAAGTCCCCTAGTGGGACTAATAAAATAAGTCATCAAAGTGAAATAAAGATTATTAATAAAAAGTACAGTAAAAAAATAAATAAAACCATTTTTTTCCATAAAAAGTGGTTTTATTTAGTAAAAGTGTAAAAAAAAAAAAAGTACACATATGTGGTATCGCCGCGACCGTAATGACTCCATTAATGAAGTTAATATGTCATTTAAACCGCAAAGTAAACACCGTAAAAAAAAAACGCAAAAAACGATGGCGAAATTGCAATTTTTTTCCATTGCCCCCCAAAAAAGTCATAATAAAAATGAATCAATAAGTCCCATGTACCCCAAAACAGTACCATTCAAAACTACGTCTTGTCCCGCAGAAAACAAGCCCAAAAAATCACTACATTAATGGAAAAATAAAAAAATTACGGCTCTTGGAAAGCGACGATGCAAAAACAAATAATTTTAGTTCAAAAGTGTTTTTATTGTGCAAAAGTCGTAAAACATAAAAAAAACCTCCACATATGTGGTATCGCCGTAATCGTACCGACCCATAGAATAAAGGTAACATGTTATTTACGTCGCATAGTGAACGGCGTCAATTTAAAAACGCATAGAACAATGGCGGAATTTCAGTTTTTTTTTATAATCCCCCCCAAAAAGGTTAATAAAAGTTAATATAAAAATTATATGTACCCAAAAATGGTGCTATTAAAAAGCACAACTAATCCCGCAAAAAACAAGTCCTCATACAGCTATGTAGACGAAAAAATAAAAACGTTATAGCTCTTTGAATGCGACTATAGAAAAACAAATAAAATAGCTTGGTCATTAAAGGCAATGTGTTGCCAGAAAAACATGTTTTTTTTTTTTTAATTAAACATTTAGTGTGTAGGTGATTAAACATTGTTCAAATTTTTTTTCTTTTTTTCACGAGTCAGGAAATATTATAAATTAATTCTAATTTATAATATTTCCCATTGCTGGTCACTAGATGGAGCTATTCCCAAAATTGCAGCATTGCAAAATTGGGTAAAAAGCACTCGCTCTAGTGAGCTCTCAGCATCCCCCCTCCTTTATCCTGGCTAGTGCCGGGATAAACGAGGGGTTTGAACTGTCTAACCTCCTACACTGTGTGTCGCCATTTTTTGAGCTAACACACAGTGTAGTAGGTTTACATACAGTAGTAAACGTACACAAACACGAACATACATATAAATCTCTTACCTGCTCCTGCCGCCGCGGCTCCCTCCGGCCCGTCCGCTCCGTCTGCTGCCGCTGGTCCAAGTGCACAAGTCCGGAATCCGCGACCGGAAGTAGTAATCTTACTGTCCGGGCGCGACTTCCGGTCCACACGAAAATGGCGCCAGACGGCGCGCATTTCAAATTGGACTGTGTGGGAGCGGCGCATGCGCAGTTCCCACACAGACGGCGTACATTGAAGTGGATGGGACGGGAGCCGTTCGCAGTCCCTACGGGACTGTGGCTGCCGTATTCCATGTCTGTATGTGTCGTTAATCGACACATACAGAAATGGAAAAAAAAATGGCAGCCCCCATAGGGAAGAAAAAGTGTAAAAATAAGAAAAAGTAAAACACAAACACACAAATAAATATAAACATTTTTAATAAAGCACTAACATCGTTAACATATTAAAAAAAAAATTGTGATGACACTGTTCCTTTAAGGCCTAAAATGGGCTGATCACTAAGGGGTTAATACAGATGGCAGACCTGGAGACTTTCTTTACTCATCCAGCAACCATGGAAACTCATCAGCACCATCGCAGTGCAGGGGCGAAAATTGGGTGACAGAGGCTTAGATGCCGCAGTCGCTAGGGGTTAAATGGGCGGAATTGGTGATATGTCTGATCCCAGGCGCTGTAGCAGAGTTTAATTGTAATAAATATCTGACACACGCGGCAGATGGTGCAATTCCTACATCGTACATTTATGGCGCTAACAACATAGCACTGTAAATGTACGACACAGGACTCATTGATTAGAAAGCGGGGTCAGCCCAAACATCTTGTTATTATTAGAGGGCAGGGTCAGCAGGATGATCTCATAATCTTTAGAGGACAGGGTCAGTAGAGTTATTTTGTTATCTTTAGAGGGTCAGCTGAGTCATCTCAATATAATTAGGGGGCATCGTCAGCAGAGTCACCTCATTATCATTAGGGGGCAGTGTCAGCAGTGTTATCTCATTTTCATTAGGGGGCAGGGTCAGCAGAGTCATCTCATTATCATTATCTCATTATCATTACAGAACAGTATCCGCAGAGTTTTCTCATCATTAGAGGACAAGGTCAGCAGATTCATCTCACTATCATTAGAGGACAGGGTCAGCAGAGTTATCTCATTATCTTTAGAGGGCAGCGTCAGCAGAGTCATCTCATTATCTTTAGAGGGCAGGGTCAGCAGAGTAATCCCATTGTCATTAGAGGGCAGCGTCAGCAGTGTCATCTCATTATCTTAAGAGGGAATGTTCAGCAGAGTCATCTCATTATTATTAAAGGGCAGGGGACAGCTGTATTATACTGCTTGAGGCCTAGATAGAAAATAGAGCATGATGTAAGAAATTTTTGTGCATTCCTGTCTTTTTTTTTAATTTACAAAAGCCATAGAAAAAATATTTTTTTTTAAATAGCCATATGAAAGCTTGTTTACAACTTTGTGGGTTGGAATAAATAAAAAATAGCAATTCTGACATTGTTATAAAAATTTAGATTTGACATCATTCACCGTGGGGTAAAATATGACATTTTGACTGTATTCTGCAGGTCTGTATGATTATGTGGATACCATGTATATATTTTTTTATGTTTTACTACTCTTACAAAATACAAACACTGTTAACAAAAATTGCGTATCTATATTCTGACTTTTTAAATTTTACCAAGGAATGGTGTAAGGGCTTGTTTATTGTGGGGTAAACTGTAGAGTTTATTACCATTTTGGGGTACAAACAAATTTTCAATCAATTTTATTCCTTATTTTTTTTAAGGCGAGATGACCAAAAAATTTAATTCTGGTATTTATTAATTTTTTTAGGATGTCAACGTGATATTTTAATACCTCGGATGTGGTCACCCAGGGATCCTTACTTTTATTAACTCTGGGGAGAACCATTCTGCTACTGTTTACTGCGGGGTAAGCTGTAGAGTTTATTACCATTTTGGGGTACATAGGAATTTTCAATGAATTTTATTCCTTATTTTTTTTAAGGCGAGGTGACCAAAAAAATTTAATTCTGGCATTTATTTATTTTTTTACGGTGTCAACATGATATTTTAATACCTCGTATGTGGTCACCCAGGGATCCTTACTTTTATTAACTCTGGGGAATCCCGGATACTTAGAAACTGCATATTGCACTAAGAGCTGAGCTTGTCAGTTCAGCGGGACTGACGGCTTCGGTGACAGCAGGTCCTGCAGGATCTACATGTTATCGATCGCATTTAATTCATGAACTGATGTGTTCGATAACAGGTGGATTCTGTGCATTAGAGATACGCAGGATCCGCTGTCACGGAAGCCGTCAGTGCAGCAGGTTTGACGGATTTGTCTCTGAGCGCAAGATACAGTTCCTATATATCCAGGATACATAGAAGCTGTAACTAAAAAAGTTAAAATATAATTTAATAAAAAACAATTAAAAAGTCGTCAAAAATACCATAACATATTGTTTATTGTTTTGTTAAAAAAAAAGACAATAGGAAATTATGGATATTTAATATAGGGGTACTTCTTTATACTCAGTAATTTCATAGCACAAAAAAGTATATGATTAATACAACATTTTTTATAAATGCATTTTTATTTTATTTTTTAAATGTACGCAATGGGGTAACAAAGAAAGGAGATAAAAGCAGCGTGGTTGCAATATCACAACAGTAGTCAACGGGTACATTCAATGAGATGACCAACCAAGAAGAAAAGAACGAGAAGGGAAGAGGTTGAAAGGGGAGGGGTGGTACAAAGAGGGAGGAGTAGTCAGCTGTCCTATAGAGAACCAGATAACTAAGGACAGAATCACTTCTACAGTCCAGCTACAGAACTTTATAAATGAAAGGGGTAGCTCGATGACTGCCAAAAATGGAAATCCATAGGGGGAGTCATTTACGGTAGAGGGTATTAAATTTCAGAAAGAGCTTTTGCTTCATAGATATTTCAGCACAATGTCCTTCTAGGAGTAGCGGAAGTTTTGGCATAGGATCTGCTAAACACGGGGAGGGAGATTAATCAGGACCTCAATTTAAGTTGCATTAAACTCATGTACATGGACAGAGATCTGTGTACTTGGTGCTAGATTGGAAAGGAAGGTTGGGGGTTGTGCAGTTAACAAAATATCATTAACAAAAAACAAGACTTAGAATTTTTGTCTACCGACTGAGACACCCAAAATTTCCGGGTTTTGCCTGATATGGGAGGCCAATAGCTTACACCATCAGAACCTTTCCGGGCTTGGGGAGTACACTTATTATAACGAAGCATTAAGCTCGGATAGGGGTCCTTAATAGGAAGCTCCGGCAGATACATTGAGAGAGGGTCTTGTAAGACTTTGTAAAATGGATACATAAACTATCGAGGATTTACAAGAGGGAAGGACCGTCATCATGCAACATACTTCCTCATGGGAAATGGGCTTATTGAGCGTTTCTTTGTCTTCTTGGGGCAGAGAATGGAGGTTACAGGATCTGGTGTTGAAAAACCGGGCATGGAGCAGAGGCGAGAATAGTATTAAAAGATGAGGACGTCTGGGGGATTCTTCCACCCAGTTTACAATCCCGGGAGACTTCTTAAACTGTTAGAGAACTTAATATGTACTTGTATTTGTGGTCCATGCAAAACTAAAATAAGATTTAAGTAGGTGAAGAAGAATAGGTAGATTTTTCTTGTGGATGTGGGAGAGGTGGGAAATGACAAGGTTTTGAATCAAATTTACAAGAGGACGAAAAGCAGTAGATACAGGAGACAATCATTTTATTTTCCAGCCAAGGTTCACTGTAATTGTAAACATTCTGAAAATTATAGGAATAATAGAAAAAGAAAATCTATTCGCAAACATTTGTCATTTATTTTGGCCCCATTCATTCAAGGATTCTCAACAACTGTTTAGGGTAAATTCACACTACCATTAATACACGTTTAGCCCTCTCCTGTCAGAGGAAGAGAGGATCGAAAGATTAAACGGAAAGCAACGGTTCCGTTAGAATTACCATTGTTTTCAATGGTAATTCTTTTGTACGAATTGCTTTCCGTTTGTCTCCGTTCACTAGGTTTCCATCTTTTTCACGGAAGCAAAAGTGCCGTCTGCAGAACATTTGTTTCTGTGAAAAGAAACGGAAACCTAGTGAACGGAGACAAACGGCAAGCAACTGAAACAAAATAACTACCATTGAAATCAATGGTAATTCTAATGGAACCATTGCTTTCCGTTTAATCTTCCGATCCTCTCTTGCTCTGACGGAAGAGAGGTAAACGTATACTAACGGGAGTGTGAACTTAGCAATAGAAAAAGAATTTCAGCAGTAGAAGACACGCAATGGCCGGAATCAGGACGACTTTATGGAGACTTATACCGGCACTGGTGCAGATATACTTAAAGTTGATTGATAGTCCTTCAAAGCTTAAGGACTGGCTTTTAAGATCACAGTAGCTCTTTGTTGCGCACCCCCGAATGGCTTCTGAATCTGGGTCTGGTTCTAAAAAGTTGCACATAAGAAATGTTATTTAAGACAATATTAAGCCTCATAAATGAAGATTGTCTAACAGAAAGACCATAGCAGCCAATCACAGTGCAGATTTCATTGAATATATTGTCCTAGAAACAAAAGCTGCACTGTGATTGGCCAGTTTTCTGTTAGACAGCTTTCATAAATCAGATTTATTTAGTTTATTTTATTTATTATTATCGGTAATGGCATTTCCATCCACAGTTGTTAATGATTTTCAGCGCCTCCCCAACCCCCATGGAAAACAGCCCAATAAGTGAAATGTGACATCACTTTGTGTTTGACAGGTTGTCACTTTCCTTCTTCTATACAGATGTGAATAGGAAAGGGAGATTTCTTACCCAAATTAAAGACCTGACAAGTTAAGAGATGTTTCAGGGTTAAAATAGAAATACATTTTTCAATTGGCCTTTCTGCTGTGAGCACTCAATGCCAATCAATAGTAGGAAAGGGGCTGATATGTCAGTGCTTTCCTGTTATTGTTATTCCTTTACAGCATGTACATAAGATAAAAGTCAACAGAAGGAGCCAATTTTGTTTGAAACATATATGTGAATTATACACCATTCACGATGGTCAACGATAGACTATAGTTTGGCAAAAATTTGATCTGTCAGGTTGGATCTTTTAGGCCGCTGTTGGCTGAATATGAGCGTGAATGGCATGATCGGCCAAATACAATTATAATCTTAGGTGTATGCCCAACTTAAACTTTTTTATTGGCCCCCTAATAGGCATATTGGACTCAATTTTAGTGGGCACAAAAAAGTTCACTAGTCCAGCGTTGATAAGAAATTTTATTTAGAGGACCTGTCAACCTTAGTCAATGGTTGCCTTTAAAGCGAAGTAAAACAAAAAAATGGAACAATTTTTGTTACCTGTTAATTTACTTGTCCGGAGAAGACACATATTCAGGTCCCCTGTGCATTCTACAGTATCTGAACTGTAACACCAGTTAGACTTAGCAGAAATGCAGGATCGGCAGACCAGTCCATTGCGTTCAGAGCTTGTTGTAGGTACTAGAACCAAAGAGGAGAAAGGGGGAAATACAAAGAGGAATTGTTTCAATAACATTTACGCCATAATGGGGCAGATTTATCAATGTGATTGCTGCTAGAGCTAGACCTTGCTGTAAATTGCTCCAAAATGTGTCGCATTTCTGGTGCATAATATTTCATCTAGTTCTAGACCCAAGTACGAAGCAAATGTGCCAAAAAGAACAGATGTTTAAGGTTCACAAGACACTTTCCAAAAGTGTCTACAAAAAGGGGTGTGGTTTGTTGAAAAGGGGTGTGGCTTAAATGCACCTAGGTACGCCAAAATTGAGCCAAGAGTTGCCTGATGTAACCAAGAGGTGACATAAGGAAGAAAAAAATGTCTAACATGTCCAGCAAGATGCGTCAAATTTATCATACAACGTGCGCCACAGTGATAGATTTGGTGCATCTTCTGACCGCCTGGTGTAAGATTACGCTCGGTAAATGTTAGATCGCATTAGTAAATCTGCGCCAATGTGTTTCATGTATGAACCTATAAAGAACGTTAATCATTTAGTCTTTTTTTGGTTAAAGTGCCCCCCCCCTGCGCTAAAGGACATTAAGATAACAATCAGTTGGCTCTCTGGTACCCCCTGCGGAAACCAATCACTAGACACGGTAGTAATGTCAGCGAGGATCACCACTGTGACCAATAATCGGCTGCTGCGGTCTTGCGTCAAGTTGACAAATCAATGATGGAGTGGCCTAAACATAGACAGAGGGATTTGAAAGGTAAGTAGAATATTATTTTTTAGATGTAGAAATGTTTTGGGGCTAGAAAATCTCTTTAACTCATTGTTGAGTCAAGTGAGAGTGCGCCACATTGTGACATTCCAATTCTGCTGTGCTAGTAACCTCGGAGCCCTAGAGTCATTAACCATTTCCTTTACCAAACTACAGATAGATATAGAAGAAGGAAAAAATGATATATCACAAGGTGGATGACTTACATTCAGGAGTAGTAGGAGTACAGTCGTCAGTGTCACAACATGAGGATGACATCCAGAATTGTCCGTGCTTTACGGCTATGCTGCCCTGGAAGTTACATTGAGATAAATGCGTGCATGCCCTGTGAAGAATGTTAGTCTTATTTCCACCTAGAAATCAACAAAACATATTACATTTTTTCTTACTTAGGGTATGTGCACACGTAGTGACCAAAAACGTCTGAAAATCCAGAGCTGTTTTCAAGGGAAAACAGACCCTGCTTTTCAGACGTTTTTTGACCAACTCGCATTTTTCGCGCCGATTTCGCGGCGTTTTTTACGTCCGTTTTTGGAGCTGTTTTCATTGGAGTCTATGAGAAAACAGCTCCAAAAACGTCCAAAGAAGTGTCCTGCACTACTTTTGACGAGCTGTATTTTTACGAGTCGTCGTTTGACAGCTGTCAAACGACGACGCGTAAATGACAGGTCGTCGGCACAGTACGTCGGCAAACCCATTCAAATGAATGGGCAGATGTTTGCCGACGTATTGTAGCCCTATTTTCAGACGTAAAACGGGCATAATACGCCTCGTTTACGTCTGAAAATAGGTTGTGTGAACCCAGCCTTAAATTGGGGAAAACAAATGCTTAAAGGCTATGTACACCTTTGAAATATTTTTTGTCTATCAGTGTTTGGTGCAACTTTCTAAATACTATTTTTTATTTTTTTTAGATACAACTGCTTTGTATCCTGTATCTAGCGCTGAGACCAGAATCCGTCAGGTCAGCGGGACTGACGGGTTCAGTGTAAGGGTATGTGCACACACACTAATTACGTCCGTAATTGACGGACGTATTTCGGCCGCAAGTCCCGGACCGAACACAGTGCATTGAGCCGGGCTCCTAGCATCATACTTATATACGATGCTAGGAGTCCCTGCCTCGCTGCAGGACAACTGTCCCGTACTGTAATCATGTTTTCAGTACGGGACAGTTGTCCTGCAGAGAGGCAGGGACTCCTAGCATCGTATATAAGTATGATGCTAGGAGCCCGGCTCCCTGCACTGTGTTCGGTCCGGGACTTGCGGCCGAAATACGTCCGTCAATTACGGACGTAATTAGTGTGTGTGCACATACCCTTAGGGTATGTTCACACGAGGGCGTCCGTTACGGCTGAAATTACGGGGATGTTTCAGCCTGAAAACATCCCCGTAATTTCAGCCGTACCGGCATGTGCAGGCGCTTGAACGCCGCGTCAATTACGGGCGTAATTAGCGCTGCTATTCATTGGAGTCAATGAATAACGGCTCCAATTACGGCCAAAGAAGTGACAGGTCACTTCTTTGACGCGGGCGTCTATTTACGCGCCGTCATTTGACAGCGGCGCGTAAATATACGCCTCGTGTGAACAGACAAACGTCTGCCCATTGCTTTCAATGGGCAGATGTTTGTCAGCGCTATTGAGGCGCTATTTTCAGACGTAATTCGGGGCAAAAACGCCCGAATTACGTCCGTAAATAGGCCGTGTGAACATACCCTAACAGCTCAATCTCTGACACGCAGGACCCGCTGACACTGAACCCGTCAGTCCTGCTGACCTGACAGATTCAGCTCTCAGTGCTATATACAGCTGCTCTGTATATTGGATACAAGCAGCTGCATCTCAAAAAGTAAGAATCATTTTTAATAAAAAGTTTTCAGAAAGTTGCACCAAACTGAGGTGCTGAGGTGAGGGTTCTGCACAGTGTTTGTCAGCTTGGGAGAACACTGTTAAAGGGAATCTGTCTGCAGTTTTGAGCCCCCAGAGCTGCTGACTATCCTACATACAGGACAGGGAGAGCAGTATAACCAAACCTGAGGTTTCAGTCCTGCAGGTTGCATGACCGATAAATCAACTTTTTAATGTCCACGGTGCTGCAATCGCACGCCAGCCCCTCCAATATGCTCTGAGTGACAGCTCTAGCATCCATTGTAGATCCGGCACTTGTGATCACGACGCCGGAGCTATTAAAACAGAGATTTCTCCTTCATGGGACTTGCATGGTCGACAGCACAGGTATAGTAATGCTACACTCCCCATCCTGTATATAGCACTGCTGACGGATTCCCCTTAATTTTCTACATATATTTTCCATTTTGGTTCGAGTACAGCTGAGGGGAGGCATTTAGTGAAGGGGCAAATCTCTTTCCTGTCCTGATAATTTGCTTCAATGTATCAGTGCAGGCAAAATGTATCAGACTGGAGTCCAGGCTTTTTAGCTCACAGAGGATTGTCTAGACTGGATTGTAACGAACCCTCAGCTGTGACAAGTATTAGGTTTCGAGAGGTTATCGGCCTCTGGATTTAAACTGGAATGTTCCCATTTATTTTTTTTTTGCAAAATCTTTTATTAAACTGGTACACATAACATACAAGGGAAGACATCATACGATACAATACAAGTCAGGTATCAGGGTTTGCAAAATGAAAACAGAGCAAGAATACAAGTCCTGGGTGTCATTACAATTCTCTGAAAATGACGTCAGATAGACATCGCAAAGGAAACAACATCCTCACAATACAAGCTAACCCACAAAAGACCCTGAACTGACATGCATCTCAGTAAGGGTACAAAATAGCTAAGACATAATACAGGAAAATAAGAACATGGTAGTAGCATCCTCCGGTGTCGCGCCTTTATGTCACATTACCATATTACAATGGTTGAAATATGCAAACAGGACTCAACTTGACTTGACTTGAATTTGAAAGGTCTCTTAATTCATAACATGACGTGAATAACAGAATTGTGCTGAGTTGTGGAGATAGTGTTTATGGATACAGTGTAGGCCAGACTCTAAAAATGCATACGGAAAATATAACACACATGGTACATTCTCCCCTCCTGTCCACCTATCGTATATCATATATCATGTCCCTTCGCACCCCTACTCCAGATCATCCGGTAGTACCAACCACACCCAATCTACTCGTGAGGAAGAGCTGGTAAGCGGGTCACGCTTGTTCTTATGACCCCCCCACCTCCCGGATCAGCCATGGTTTCCATATCTTCAGATATCTCTCCCTTGAATGGTTTATCCAGGCAGCCATTTCCTCCAATCTACATATCTGCTGCATTTTATCTAACCATATCTCCACCGTCGGCGGGTTAGACTGTCTCCAAAAGGTAGGCACTAGCAACTTAGCAGCAGAGATCATGTGGGTCGGAAGACTGTGTACAGATGGCGTAAAATCAGGTATTGGCAACCAGAGCAGTATCAGTGCAGATGTTCGTGTAATATTTGTAGAACAGACAGAATTTATTGTTTTTTCAACCCCCCTCCAATAGCTTATTATCTTGGAGCACGACCACCAGATGTGAAGGAAGGTGCCCGGACCCTCTCGGCACCTCCAACATAAATTATCAGAGACTAAACCTATAGAAAATAGGAAGTCCGGAGTTCGGTACCAACGTGTTACCAGCTTGTAGGAATTTTCTTGTATACGTACACACTTAGAAAACCCCTGAGCGGCTTTCAATATAAACCCTACTTCCTCTTTGGAGAGAGACAAGCCCAACTCCCTTTCCCATTGTCTCACAAAATGAGGTTTTTGCGAAGATGTCTCCAATAGAATGCCTTTATACAATTTAGACAGAACTTTAGACGGGGTGGCCGGTAATAATATGTAGTTTTCTAGCCAGGTCGGGTCTACTTTTAAAGGAGGTGATTGAGCTTTGAACATACCAATGGTAGTTGTATAATCTGCCATTTGTAGTGCGTTTGGTTGCTTCAGATCCCGTCCCTTAAAAACCGATTGCAAGTCGGGCGGCCCATCTAGTTCCCACAATTCAGATACTTGTACCTTATTTAAGCACCTCCAAAAATCCGCTGTTCTATCGGATGGTCTACCCAAATATGAGGGCAGGACACTCAAAGGAGCAAGGGGCGAGAGGAGCTGTTTTGACATATTCAAGGCTCTTGCCGTGTGACACACCGCCATCGTTCCCTTAGTGATTGGACTCAAGTATCCCTTTGAGGAGTACGAGGCAGATCGAACCCATAGCAATCCCAATATCTCTGGTCCCATGAGGGATCTTTCCATAACCACAGACAGAGAGGTATTACCCCCGTCTGCCAGTTGCGTCCAGCGGGCTAAATGGTTCGCTATAAAATATGTTTCCAGATCCGGTAAGGAGATGCCCCCTTGCTCCTTCTTTTGTATCAGGAAGGAGTATGCTAATCTGGATCTCTTAGAGCCCCATAAAAAGGAAATGAACAGGGATTTGAAATTCCTGAAGTAGCTCTTCGGAACCTCTATAGGTAAAGCACACACCAGATACGTAATCTGCGGAAGTATGTAAGTGGCGAGTAAGTTCTTCCTACCAAACCACGACAGAAACGGAATTCTCATAGATAACAATTGCTTACGGATCTTAGCAAAAAGGGCTTTATAATTGAGACTAAAGAGCTCCCTCAGGTCAGCAGGAATCATAACCCCCAGAAATTTTATAGCCCCGGATGGCCACCTGAAGGGGGTGCAATTTTGCAGTTTAAGAATGGTCCGGGAGGAGACATTGATATTTAACGCTTCCGACTTGCTAAGATTTATTTTGAAGTTGGAAACGAAACCAAACTCATCGAACAGCGTCAGTAGGTGCGGCAGAGCCGACAGTGGGTTGGTGATAAATAAAAGGAGATCATCAGCGAATGCTGCAATTTTATGCTCTACCGCCCCTACCTTCAATCCTCTAACCTCTTCATGTTGTCTAATATATAATAACAGTGGTTCTAGGGCCAAAATAAAAAGAGCCGGGGAGAGAGGACAGCCCTGTCTGGTACCATTTTTTATGAAAAAAGGGGCTGACAATATTCCATTTACTCTAATTTTGGCTGAAGGCTTTGAGTATAGGGAGAATATAGCACTTATAAAGGGCTGAGGAAACTTAAATTTTTCTAAGGCACTTTGGATAAACCTCCAGTCGACCCTATCGAAGGCCTTTTCAGCGTCAGTTCCTAAAAGGACAAGAGGAACCCCCTTCCTTCGCGCGAGGTGTATCGCATTAATAACTCTAGTGATGTTATTCTTCCCTTCCCGCCGCGGAACAAAACCCACCTGCTCTTCTGCTATCAATTTCGGTAAAAATTTAGCTATTCTGCTAGCCAGTAGTTTGGCCCACCACTTCACATCTGTGTTCAACAGTGAAATTGGCCTATAGCTTGCACAGTCATCAGGACTCTTTCCTTCTTTTGGAATGAGAGTAATGAAGGCTTCCAGAGCCTGCGGCGGGAGGGAAGAACCACTCAGGAGAGAATTACACACCTCCAGAAAAGGTGGGAGAAGTATGCTACTAAATTTTTTGTAATACGTGATGGGTAGTCCATCTGGCCCTGGACATTTCCCCGAGGGTATGCTAGTTAAACTGGTCTGCAACTCTTCTATCGTGAAGGGGGCCAATAGGGATGTATTTTCACTATCTGATAATTGGGGAAAAGTCAGTTTGCTGAGGAAAGACCGAACCGCCACCTCTCTGTCTTCGTGTGCTGAGGCTAATGAACTCGCTGGACCTTGAGCGTCTAGATTGTATAAGTTAGCGTAGAACTGTCTAAAGGCTTCGGCCACCTGAGGAGTGGTAGAAACCCGCTGACCCGAGGCAGTCTTAACAGAGGAAACAAAGGATTTCTCCGTTTGAGTCTTGAGCATTTTGGACATCAATTTTGAGCCCCTATCCCCATGTAAATATATACGACATTTGAGTCTCTGAAAGGCCTTTGCTGCCTGTATATTTAGCATATCTTTAAGTTTATGACGGAGGGAGTCTAATTCCTTGCGTAAGGGAGCTGTCAGAGTTTGCTGGTGCAGTCGTTCAAGAGCCGAGATCTGCGCCAGCAAAGACTGCATTTTCTTATTCCTATCCTTCTTCAAACGAGAGCATAATGCAATGAATTCACCTCGGATAAATGCTTTATGGGCTTCCCATATTACTGGCACTGCTACATCAGGTGTACTATTTAGACAAAAATATTCCTCCAATTTCGCACCCAAGACCCCCGTGTGCACCTCATCTGAGAGTATCGTGTCATTAAGCCGCCAAGACCAAGATCTGACTGGCAGATCTCGAACATGTATTGTAGCTAGCACCGGGGCATGATCTGAAACTGTAATATGCCCTATGGATGTTGACTGCAAATTTGAAAGGTACGGCGTAGACATAAAGATGTAGTCTAGTCTGCGATATACTTTATGTCGATGTGAATAAAATGTATAATCTCTTTCCTGTGGATGGGAGAGACGCCATACATCCGTTAGCTGGCAATTATATAACATCAATTTAAGTTTGTGCATAGCTCGATGAGTGAACACACGGGCGGTCGAAGTAGAGTCGAGATCAGATTCCAGCGCCACATTTAGATCCCCTCCCACAACTGACATCCCCTCCCCAAAACTCTTAAGTATACGTAATGTCTTCAGCAACCACGGAATCTGTTTATCATTGGGGGCATACAAACATGCTATAGTCATCCTGGTGTTGCAGAGAGAACCCTTAAGAAAAATATATCGGCCTGCCGGGTCAGCCTTTGAAACTTCTACTTTAAATGGAAAATCTTTATGAATACCTACAGTCACACCTCTAGAGGCCGATGTATGGGTACTATGAAACCACTGGCTGTATGAGGACAACGGCAAGCGGGGTAACCTCTCATGGCGGGAATGAGTCTCCTGCAACATCAAGACGTCCGGCTTATCCTGTTTAAACATTTTGAAAACCTGAGACCTCTTTTGCGGTGTCCCAAATCCATTTACATTCAGTGTCAAGAAAGTAATCGGGGCCATGACCCATTCAGAAAACAATTAGCTTCATAATACAATGTAGGCGCGAACACCGGAGAGATGCAAAACACACATAGAACTATATACAAAAGAAAAAATAGAAAAAGATGTAGTGAGGCAACGACATTCCATAGGCAAAAAGGTATTAAGGGGGAACCTCCTATCCCACAGAGGATGTCCCTTGTCTTAAGATGTCGTGGCCCGACTACAGAGTTGCAAGGGGGGTAAAACGAGGAAACCAACCTCATTCAATGTTAAGAGAGAACACAGACTTCCATATAATCTACAAATCTTGTGCCATAAAAGGAGGGTGTACGTGCTGATGAACACCATAACAACACAACAACAGGGCATAAATCTTATAACAACTTAGCCAAAAAGTAAAGGATATAAAGTGGTCAAATCCCCTCCAGCGGGGGTCCCGAATGGGCTCATGGGGCTTCCAGTTGCTGTCCAGACTCTCTCCTTGTGTTGCTACGTGGGACCTTATACTTCCGGGGTTTCTGCCAATTGTGCGGATCAGGGACCTCGCATGTCGGGACATCTCGCTGTATCGGCATCCAGTCCGGTATGTCGATTTTCTCCATGCCTATTTTCGGCCAGGCTTTAGCGAGATCTTCTGGCGTCCTGATAGTGATCTGTCGGCCCTCCCTCAAGATCGCCAGGCCGAACGGGAACAGCCATCGCATGGGTATCTTCCTTAGCCTCAGAGCTTCGGTCAAGGGCTTCATCAGCCGTCTTTTGGCCAGGGTGCTGGCAGCCAGATCCTGGAAGACCAGTATCTTGCTATCCTCAAATGCCAAGTCGGGAATCACTCGTGCAGCCGAGAGAATGGCAGACGTGTCCAAAAAATTGAGCAGACCGCAGATAACATCTCTGGGAGGTTCGTCTCGAGATGGCTTAGGTCGTAATGCCCGATGGGCCCTCTCAATAATGACCTGCGCCGCTTTTTCCTGTCCCAGAATGGTCGAGAAAATGATCCTCACTGTTGGCAAAATCTCCTCTGTGGATACCGTCTCTGGGATGCCTCTCAACCTGACATTTTTCCGCCTGCTGCGGTTCTCCTGATCCTCCAACTGTAGGTAAGTATGATTTAGATGGGAGACATGTGAAGCTACTGCACCTTGCACGGCCTCCACTTGTTGAATAATGGCGGATTGAGTGTCCTCCAGTACTGCCACTCTTTGCCCCACATGCTGTATGTCCGCTTTAATGGAAGACAGTTCCTTTAATACTGGGGACATCGCGCTAGCCAATGCTTTTTTCAAGAAAGCTCTAGTAATAGGTAATGGATCTGACCCACCTCCAGCATCAGAGTGCGTACAGGAGCTCTCTTCATCAGAATCATCGTCGCGGCGTGTTTCCGGCGGGAGTGATTTCTCCGGCGCCATCTTGCTTTTCCCGGCCGGGGAGAGATGCTTTTTATGGAGGAATTTCTCCATCTCCGACTGCGTTTTACCGGTTTTCGGAGTCCCCCGGGAGTCACACGATTTGTCCCGGCTTGTACGAACCATTATCTTGTAATTAAAAGCCCTCCAACCGTGGAAGTCTGCGTCTCAGTGAGGAGCGCCGGGATCAAGCGACCATCTCACAGTGCGGTTAGCTCCGCCCCCGAATGTTCCCATTTATTGACAACAAGCAGATTTCTGGAAATGAAGACCAAATTAAACACATTGGGGGAGATTCATCAAATCTGGTGCAAAAGAAAAGTGTTTTTCTTTTCCAAAGGGCGTTTAGATAATGAAAGGTGGAATATGGCGCTGTGGGCAACTACTCCACGAGTTTTGATAAATGTTTTATAAAGTGACAGAACTTTTCGTTATACACTGATTAAGCTTTATTTATGTAGAACTGGATTTTTCCTTCAAACTTTATGGTAAATATTTTATAAAATATAAAAAGAAGACAACAAAATAAAAACATTGCAGAAGATTGTATTTTATCATAGAACTCACCAATATCGGTTTCTGAATATGAGGATCCACACAAAAAGCCAGAAGGACAAGTCACGCTGCTGCCGGTGCAGGTCTGGGAAGATGTAGACACACACGTCGTACACGAGAGAGCGGAACCTAAAGAGATGGCACACGACCAGCACATCCATCACTTATCACACTGTACATTGGAATTACTATGAGGGTCACATATTAAAAGAGTTTGTCATCAAGTTTATTTCTGCAGCAACGTCACTGAGATCAGAGGTATGTGGGGCAGATATTTAAAAACTCATCGCACACCATGAATGGAGGAGGATAGCAGACCTGGACTACAGAGACTTACTACTTTGGACAGTATATATGGCCCAGTAAAATATTAATAAAAAAATAAAATTGTTATTATTATTATCATCCTCACCATTAATTATTTTATTAATTATTATTATATTATTATTATTATTATTATTATTATTATTATTATATTATTATTATTATTGTTATTCTTTATTGTTATTATTGTTTTATATATTATTATTATTATTATTACTTTTCATATTATTATTGTTAGGGTTATTTTATTATTTTATTACTATTACTCTTATTTTTATTATTATTATTATCATTATTATTTTTAATATTATTGTTGTTGTTAATAATAATAACAACAATAATAATATTAAAAATAATAATGATAATAATAAAAATAATAGTAATAAAATAAGAGTAATAGTAATAAAATAATAAAATAACCCTAACAATAATAATATAAAAAGTAATAATAATAATAATAATAATAAGAAGAAGAAGACGAATATCATCATCATCATCATCATCACTATTATTATTATTTTATTATTATTTTATTCTTTATTATCATAATTATTAATGTTGTTATTTATTATTATTTTATACTTTATTATTAACCCCTTAAGGACACAGCCTATTTTGGCCTTGTGGCACAGCCGATTTTTGCAAATCTGACATGTGTCCCTTTATGTGGTAATAACTCCGGAATGCTTTTGCCTATCCAAGCGATTCTGAGACTGTTTTCTCGTGACATGTTGTACTTTATGATACTGAAAAAATGTCGTCGTTAAATTCAATATTTATTTGTAAAAAACACCAAAATTTAGAGAAAATTTTCAAAAATCTGCATTTTTCTAAATTGTAATGTATCTGCTTGTAAAACAGATGGTAATACCACACAAAATATTTACTAGTTTACATTTCTCATATGTCTACTTTATGTTTGCATCGTTTTTTGAACGTGCTTTTATTTTTCTAGGACGTTACAAGGCTTAGAACTTTAGCAGCAATTTCTCGCATTTTCAAGAAAATTTCAAAAGGCAATTTTTTCAGGGACCAGTTCAGTTCTGAAGTGGCTTTGAGGGCCTTATATATTAGAAACCCCCTATAAAACACCCCATTTTAAAAACTGCACCCCTCAAAGTATTCAAAACAGCATTCAGATTTTTTTTAACCCTTTAGGCATTTCACAGGAAATAAAGCAAAGTAGAGGTGAAATTGACACATTTCAATTTTTTTTTAATAAAATCATTTGTAATACAGTTTTTTCTGTACCACAGAAGGTTTTACCCAAGAAATGCAACTCAATATTTATTGCCCAGATTCTGCAATTTTCCCACATGTGGCCCTAGTGTGGTAATGGACTGAAGTACCGGCCTCAGAAGCAAAGGAGCACCTAGTGGATTTTGGGGCCTCTATTTTATTAGAATATATTTTAGGCACCATGTCAGGTTTGAAGAGGTCTTGTGGTGCCAAAACAGTGGAAACCCCCCAAAAGTGACCCCATTTTGGAAACTACACCCCTCAAGGAAAGGAGGTATAGTTAGCATTTTTAGCCCACAGGTTTTTTGCTAAATTTATTGGTACTGGTCTGTGAAAATGAAAATCTACTTTTTTTAGTTTTTAGTTTTTACAAGGAATAAAGGAGAAAAAGCACCCCAACATTTGTAAAGCAATGTCTCCCGATTACGGCAATACCCCATATGTGGTAATAAACTGCTGTTTAGACCCACGGCAGGGCTCAGAAGGAATTTTTCTAGGGGTGTAGTGTGCATTTTGACCCTACACGGTTTTTGCTGAATTTATGGAATTATGCCGTGAAATTGAAAATCTACATTTATTTCTAATAAAATGTAGTTTTAGCTCAGATTTTTTCATTTTTACAACAGATAAAGGAGAAAAAACACCCCAATATTTGTAAAGCAAACTCTTCTGAGCACAGAAATACCCCATATGTGGTCATAAACTGCTGTTTGGACACATGGCGGAAGTTAGAAAGGACGGAGCGCCATTTGACTTTTGGAGCTCAAGTTTTGCTGGAATGGTTTGCGGCCCCATGTCACATTTGCAAAGCCACTGAGGGGCCAAAATAGTGCAAACCCGGCAAAAGTGACCCCATTTGGGAAACTATACCCCTCGTGGAATTTATCTAGCGGTATAGTGAGCATTTTGACCCCACAGTTTTTTTGCTGAATTATTGGGATTATGCAGTGAAAATGAAAATCTACATTCTTTCCACTAAAATGTTGAATTGTTTTCATTTTCACAAGGAATAATGGAGAAAAAGCGCCCCAACAATTGTAAAGCAATTTCTCCCGAGTACGGCAATACCCCATATGTGGTTATAAACTGCTGCTTGGATACACCGCAGGGCTCAGAATGGCAGGAGAGCTACTTGGCATGTAGATTTTGG
Source organism: Rhinoderma darwinii (assembly GCF_050947455.1). NCBI lineage: Eukaryota > Metazoa > Chordata > Amphibia > Anura > Rhinodermatidae > Rhinoderma > Rhinoderma darwinii. Next base: position 99,966,773 of record NC_134696.1, on the reverse strand, counting down.
TTGATTATTTTTTGGGCGCCATGTCGCATTTGCAGAGCCCCTGAAGTACCCGTACAGTAGAAACCCCTGAGAAGTGACTCCATTTTGGAAACTTTACCCCTCAGGGTAATCATCTAGGGGTGTACTCAGCATTTTGATCCCACAGGTGTTTCATAGATTGTTATAGAATGAGGCAGTGAAAATGAAAAAAAAATAATTTTCCCAAAAATATGTAGTTTTGCACCCAATTTTTTTTCCAAGGGGCAATAGGAGAAAAAACAACACATAATTTGTTACCCAATTTCTCCCGAGTACGGCAATACCCCATGTGTGGCCCTAAACTGCTGTTTGGGCACATGGCAGAGCTCAAAATGGAAGGAGTGCCATGTGGCTTTTAGAGCACAGATTTTGCTGGACTGGTGTAGGGGCGCCATGTCGCATTTGCAGAGCGTTCTTAGGTACCAGAGTAGAGTGTAAAACCATGAGAAGTGACCCCATTTTGTAAACTACACCCCTCAAGGCATTTATCATTTGCCTGGACATATGACAGGGCTTAGGAGTGAAAGGCGCATGTGAGACCTATTTTGGTAATTTTCGCAGCATTAGCCCACAACGGCAGGGCTCTGAGGTCAAATAGTAAAACAAACCCCCAAGTAGTGACCCCCATTTTGGAAACTGAACCCCTCAAGGCATTTTGACCACACAGGTTTTTTTTTTTTCTATTAGAAATGAATGCTCAGTGGATGGTGCAAAGTGAAAATTTCCACAGGTATGTGCCATTTTAGTGCACAATATTTTGTGCCCAGTTCGTGCCACTGAAGACAAATACCTCAAACTGTTAAGCGGGTTCTCCCGGGTATGGCGATGCCATATATGTGGACGTACACTGCTGCTTGGGCACGCTGCAGGGCGCGCCATTTGGCTTTTGGAGCGTGGATTTTGCTCGCTAGTTGTTTTGTTTGGGGTTTTGCTGGTATTTCAGTTATGATGTGGGGGGGGCATATGTAAGCTGTGCGGAGAACATCAGGGGTATAATAAGAGTATAATAATGGGGTAAATAAATAATTATCCACAGATGTGTGGCCGGTGTCGCACTGATAAATGGCGCCCGATCTTATCCGCTTTTGGACACTTTGCACATTTTGCATCGCCATATTCTGAGAGCCAAAACGTCTTTATTTTTTCTCCCCCGGAGCGGCGTGACGGCTTATTTGTTGCGGGACAATCTGTAGATTTCATTGGTACCATTTTGGGGTACATGCGATTTTTTGATCACTTTGTATTTCATTTTTTTGGCAAGCAAGGTGACCAAAAACCTGCAATTCTGATGTTTTTCATTATTTATTTTTTTCGGCGTTCGCCATGCGCTATGACTGACAATTTTACGTTATTCTGCGGGTCGGTACGATTACGGTGATACCAGATGTATATAGTTTCTCTTATGTTTTGCAGCGTCTGCACGATAAAATCACTTTTTGTTTCAAATAATTTATTTTTGGTGTCACCAGATTCTGAGAGCCATAACTTTTTATTTTTCCGTCAAAAAAGCGGTGGGAGAGCTTGTTTTTTGCGGGACGGGCTGCGTTTTTTAATGGTATAATTTTGGGGTACATGCAACTTTTAGATCCCTTTTTTTATTCTGTTTTGCGAGGGGTAGCGACTAACAAACAGCGATTCTGGAATAGTTTTTTATTTATTTTTTTTACGGTGTTCACCGTACGGGTAAAATAGCATGATATTTTTATAGTTGGGGTCGTTACGGACGCGGGGATACTTATTATAGGAAAAAAGGCTGTTATAGTGTTTTTTAACATGAAACTTATTTTTTTTTTACTTTTTTACAACATTTTTATTAACTTGTTTTAACTTTTTTTTTTTGTCCCACTAGGGAACTTGAAGGCATGAAGCCCTGATCGCTATTCTAATACACTGCACTACCTACATAGTGCAGTGTATTATAGCTGTCAGCTATTCACTGACAGCAAGCCTATTAGGAAGCGATTGTTAGGCTATGGTTGCCATAGCAACCATCGGAACACCCGCGGATGCCGATGGTTGTCATTAGCAACCATAGGGTACGATCTAATCACTTAGATGCAGCGATAGCTGCATCTAAGTGGTTAATCGGCCGGATCGGAGCCTTGCTCCGGTCCTGGCCGTTAGGGCACGATGTCAGCTGTGTGTAATGGCAGGAAGGAGGTGAAGGGAAAGTGAGCCCTAATCTACCCACCGCCCTGTCCCTGCCTACTTGCAACGACCCGCCCTAGGCGACGGGGTACAACTGGGCGGCGGTCCCTACGCTGTCTAAGTGCACGGGAGAACAAACAGGGAACACGCAAGGGAAGGGGCAGTAGCCACGGAACGCCGCGAGGAAACGGAGCGGTGAACGAGTGGTCAGGACCAGGATGAAGTGGAGTATACCAACGTGAGCATGGAGAAGGAAGCAAGCCAGGGGCAAAGCGAAGCAGGTTAAGCGGAACTGCAGCAAGGCAGAAGCACGGCAGAAGCAGGCTGGAGCAAGCAGCAGTGAGGCCAGGAATCCAGAAGAATTACAAGCACTGAGGAAGAGAGCACGGCAGGTAATAAAGGACAGGGGGCGGAGCTAACTCCGACTGACCAGGCCGCGATAGGCTCTCCCACTCCTGAGCCTGCCACCCTGGTTGGTGGGAGATGGTGTCAGTCGAACAGGTCTGGCCTCAGGTGTGGATTGATTAATCCCAGGAGTATACCTAGACGTAGTACCTGGCAGATCCCTAACAGTACTCCCCCTTTTATGAGGGGCCACCGGACCCTTACTAAGAGGACCCGGTTTAGTAGGGAAGAGAAGGTGGAACCTCCTGATCAATACCCCAGCGTGAACATCACGGGCAGGTACCCAAGTCCTCTCCTCCGGCCCGTATCCTCTCCAATGGACCAGGTACTGGAGGGAGCCCTGGACCATCCTACTGTCCATAATCTTGGCCACCTCGAATTCCACCCCCTCAGGGGTGAGAACGGGAACAGGAGGTTTCCTCGAGGGGGACCAGGACGGGGAGCAGCGTTTAAGGAGGGAGGCATGGAAGACGTCATGTATGCGAAAGGATGGGGGCAGCTCCAGACGGAAGGATACAGGGTTGAGGACTTCAATGATCTTATAAGGTCCAATAAATCGGGGAGCAAACTTCCTGGACGGGACCTTAAGGCGCAAGTTCCTGGACGACAACCAGACCAAATCCCCGACGACAAACCGGGGGTTAGCAGAACGTCTACTATCCGCCTGAATCTTTTGTGCGCTCTGGGACGCCTCTAGGTTCTTCTGAACCTGGGCCCAGACAGTGCACAGTTCCCGATGAACATCCTCTACCTCAGGATTATTGGAACAACCAGGGGAAACGGAGGAGAACCTTGGGTTAAACCCGAAATTACAGAAAAACGGGGAGACCCCTGACGAGTTACTGACCCGGTTATTCAGGGAAAATTCAGCAAGGGGAAGGAATGAGACCCAATCGAATTGACAGTCAGAGATGAAACACCTTAAATATTGTTCCAGGGATTGGTTAGTCCTTTCCGTTTGGCCATTAGTTTCGGGATGGAAGGCGGAGGAGAAGGACAGATCAATCTCCAACTTTTTACAAAAAGCTCTCCAAAATAAGGAAACAAATTGTACCCCTCTGTCAGAAACGATATTGACTGGGGCCCCATGGAGACGCAGGATGTGTTTCACAAACAAAGAAGCTAACGTCTTGGCGTTAGGTAGCTTCTTAAGGGGCACAAAGTGGCACATCTTGCTGAAGCGGTCTACTACCACACACACCACCGACTTGCCCTGAGATGGAGGCAAATCGGTGATAAAATCCATGGAGATATGGGTCCAAGGTCTCTGGGGAATGGGCAAGGAACGTAGTAGGCCCGCAGGTCGGGACCTAGGGGTTTTGGACCTAGCGCAAACCTCACAAGCGGCGACGTAAGCCCTAACGTCTTTAGGCAACCCAGGCCACCAATAGTTTCTGGTAATGAGGTGTTTGGTGCCCAAGATGCCAGGATGACCAGATAGAGCGGAGTCATGGTTTTCCCTGAGTACCCTTAGCCGGTATTGCAGGGGAACAAACAGTTTGTCCCCAGGGACGTTCCCGGGAGCTGCACCCTGATCAGCCGCGATATCAGAAGCTAAATCAGAATCCGTAGCAGAAACGATTATACCAGGGGGTAAAATACAAGCAGGATCCTTCTCGGAAGGAGGATTGGCCATGAAACTACGTGACAGAGCATCAGCCTTAATATTCTTGGACCCAGCCCTATAGGTAACAAAGAAATGAAATCTGGTAAAGAATAGTGCCCACCGAGCTTGTCTAGGGTTAAGCCTCCGGGCCGATTCTAGGAAAACCAGATTCTTGTGATCCGTAAGGACCGTTACCTGGTGTCTGGCCCCCTCCAGGAAGTGCCGCCACTCTTCAAAAGCCCATTTAATGGCTAGAAGTTCACGGTTGCCAATATCATAGTTACTCTCCGTGGGCGAAAACTTCCTAGAGAAGTAAGCACAGGGGCGGAGATGGGTGAGGGAGCTGGTACCCTGGGACAAGACGGCCCCCACTCCCACCTCGGATGCGTCAACCTCCACAATAAATGGCTCCTCTTGGTTGGGCTGAATCAGCACGGGGGCCGAGATAAAGCACTTCTTGAGGGTCTCAAAGGCCTGGATGGCCTCAAGTGGCCAATGGAGGACATCAGCACCCTTGCGAGTAAGGTCCGTAAGAGGCTTAGCGACGACCGAGAAGTTGGCAATAAATCTCCTGTAATAGTTGGCGAACCCTAAAAAACACTGTGACGCCTTAAGGGAGGCAGGTTGGACCCATTCCGCCACAGCCTGAACCTTGGCAGGGTCCATGCGGAATTCATGAGGAGTGAGGATTTGCCCTAAAAATGGTATCTCCTGTACCCCAAAGACACATTTTTCAGTCTTAGCAAACAGATTATTCTCCCGAAGGACCTGGAGCACCTTCCTGACATGCTCCACGTGGGAGGACCAGTCCTTGGAAAACACCAGTATGTCATCAAGGTACACAACAAGAAAATTACCCAGGTAATCTCTCAGGATTTCATTAATAAAATTCTGGAAGACAGCAGGGGCATTACACAACCCAAAGGGCATGACCAGGTATTCGAAATGACCCTCGGGTGTGTTGAATGCAGTTTTCCACTCATCCCCCTCTTTGATGCGGATAAGGTTATATGCCCCCCGTAGATCGAACTTAGAAAACCATTGGGCTCCCTGAACCTGATTAAAAAGATCCGGAATCAAAGGAAGTGGGTACTGGTTCCTTACGGTGACCTTATTCAGGTTACGATAATCAATGCACGGCCTAAGACCACCATCCTTCTTCCCCACGAAGAAGAAGCCAGCACCTACAGGAGAAGTCGAGGGGCGAATGAAACCCTTGGCCAGGCATTCTTGGATATACACCCTCATAGCTTCACGTTCAGGACATGAAAGATTAAATATCCTACCCTTAGGAAGCTTGGCACCAGGCACCAAATCGATGGCGCAATCGTAATCTCTATGGGGGGGCAACACCTCGGAGGCCTCCTTAGAAAACACATCGGCGAAGTCCTGAACAAACTCAGGAAGCGTGTTTACCTCCTCCCGGGGAGAAATAGAGTTAACAGAAAGACATGACATAAGACATTCATTACCCCATTTGGTGAGATCCCCAGTATTCCAATCAAACGTGGGATTATGCAACTGCAACCAGGGAAGACCTAATACCAGATCAGACGATAATCCCTGCATCACCAGTACAGAGCACTGCTCCAAATGCATGGAGCCAACCAGGAGTTCAAAAACAGGAGTATGCTGAGTAAAATAACCATTAGCAAGGGGAGTTGAGTCCATACCTACTACAGGGATAGGATAAGGTAAATCAATAAAAGGAAAAGAAAAAACAAAAACCTGGTAAAAAAGGCACTCGGCTCAATAAAGTCGCAATTTAATTATCAAAAGTTTATTAATATATATTTAAAATTATGCAATCTTGCACAAAAACCTACAAACAGACATCACAAACCCGGCCGGGTAATGAATGGCAAATAAATCAGTTTTAAGAAAAATTCTCATTTAGCATGGCCATATAACAAATAGTATCAAGTAATAAGTTACTTCAATACAGGCCACACAAGTGGATGAATCAGATACAATGTAGTGAGTGGAGGCAACATACTAACCAAGGTCATTTACAAATGACATAACATCCATGGATATAAGCGATCCTGCTGATCAGATAGCAGTATACAGATGGGCTTACTAGCAAGGATATACATGCAATGAACCCATAGAGCACATGAATAGATGCAAGAGTATATACTTATCAGTAGGTAGTATATGTGGAAGTCCATAGGGTTCTCTACAGATGAAAACGACCAGGTCACTCCATGAGAAGATAAAGCTCTAGTGTCTCCTCAAAGCTCCAGTGTAAAGTAACTGCAGACAGCAGATAGAGATCTGTCCACTCCGTGCCGTTCCTCTGTAACCTCCCAGCACAGGGAAAGATAATCATGCAGCAGGTGTGTCAACACTCCAACATGTGAGAGTCCACAGGACGTCACATACCGGTGAATGGCAACTTGGAGGTAACTAACCCACATGGATACTATGCATGAGACTTGGACGTAGCACATGATGAATGGACGGAAAGCTGGGAAGCTGCGCACTCCTGCATTCCTGCCCTCCTATTTGGAGCTAAGACTCCTTTGAGCTGGATACAAGGATATTTCATCTAAGTGTGAACCTTACTGGCAATACAAGCTGTCAAAACTGGGAAACGCATTGCTAGCACTTGCCCTGCTGTGGAGGATACTTGCCACTCCCTGCTTTTGCTTATCCCAGGAGGGGATTCGGTCCTGTGGACTCTCGCATGTTGGAGTGTTGACACACCTGCTGCATGATTATCTTTCCCTGTGCTGGGAGGTTACAGAGGAACGGCACGGAGTGGACAGATCTCTATCTGCTGTCTGCAGTTACTTTACACTGGAGCTTTGAGGAGACACTAGAGCTTTATCTTCTCATGGAGTGACCTGGTCGTTTTCATCTGTAGAGAACCCTATGGACTTCCACATATACTACCTACTGATAAGTATATACTCTTGCATCTATTCATGTGCTCTATGGGTTCATTGCATGTATATCCTTGCTAGTAAGCCCATCTGTATACTGCTATCTGATCAGCAGGATCGCTTATATCCATGGATGTTATGACCTTGGTTAGTACGTTGCCTCCACTCACTACATTGTATCTGATTCATCCACTTGTGTGGCCTGTATTGAAGTAACTTATTACTTGATACTATTTGTTATATGGCCATGCTAAATGAGAATTTTTCTTAAAACTGATTTATTTGCCATTCATTACCCGGCCGGGTTTGTGATGTCTGTTTGTAGGTTTTTGTGCAAGATTGCATAATTTTAAATATATATTAATAAACTTTTGATAATTAAATTGCGACTTTATTGAGCCGAGTGCCTTTTTTACCAGGTTTTTGTTTTTTCTTTTCCTCACATTTCCATGTCTGGTTGGCACCGTATATATATATATATATTTACATATACTGAGCTCTTTAGTCCAGAGATCATTGGTTTTTTTTTTTTTTTTTTTGTTTATATATAAATCAATAAAAGGCATCTTTAGAGACATAGCAAATTCCACAGACATAATATTAGCAGATGAGCCAGAATCCACGAAAGCACTGCCTGTGGCAGACCGGCCAGCAAACGAGACCTGAAAGGGAAGCAAAATTTTATTGCGTTTCACATTAACGGGAAATACCTGTGCGCCCAAGTGACCTCCCCGATGTTCACTTAGGCGCGGAAGTTTTCCGGCTTCTTATTCTTGCGCCTGGGACAGGTGTTCAGTAGATGCTTGTCGTCCCGACAGTAGAAGCAGAGACCATTCATTCAGCGAAACTCCCTACATTGTCGAGGGGACATGGAGGCTCCGAGTTGCATAGGTACCTCCGAGTCCTCCGTGGATGGGCGAGGAGACGGGACCTCGGGGGGGATCGCAGAAAAGTCAGAGGGGAAAACACTGAAACATTCAAGCTGACGTTCCTTGAGACGTCGGTCAAGTCGTACTGCTAGGGCCATAACCTGGTCAAGGGAGTCAGAAGAGGGGTAGCTAACCAGCAGATCCTTCAGGGCGTCAGATAATCCTAACTTAAACTGGCACCTTAGGGCCGGATCGTTCCACCGAGAAGCTACGCACCACTTTCTAAAATCAGAACAGTATTCCTCAATCGGTCTCCTACCCTGACGTAAGGTCACCAGCTGACTCTCGGCTAAAGCAGTCCTGTCAGTCTCGTCGTAAATGAGTCCGAGGGCAGAGAAAAAACGATCAACAGAGGAAAGTTCAGGGGCGTCAGGAGCCAAGGAGAAGGCCCACTCTTGGGGCCCATCCTGGAGTCGGGATATGATGATACCCACCCGCTTGTTCTCGGAACCTGAGGAGTGGGGTTTTAGGCGGAAATACAGTCTGCAACTCTCCCGGAAGGAGAGAAACGTCTTACGGTCCCCTGAGAACCGGTCAGGTAACTTGAGGTCGGGTTCTAGAGGTGAGGTGAGGGGTACTACTAAGGCAGCGTCACCCTGGTTGACCCTCTGCATCTGCTGGGTCAGGGTCTCAAGGGGGTCCATGATAGCGTCACGGTAGGAGAAATGGTAGACTAGGTAAGGGCTTGTAATTAAGCAATGGCAGGAAGGAGGTGAAGGGAAAGTGAGCCCTAATCTACCCACCGCCCTGTCCCTGCCTACTTGCAACGACCCGCCCTAGGCGACGGGGTACAACTGGGCGGCGGTCCCTACGCTGTCTAAGTGCACGGGAGAACAAACAGGGAACACGCAAGGGAAGGGGCAGTAGCCACGGAACGCCGCGAGGAAACGGAGCGGTGAACGAGTGGTCAGGACCAGGATGAAGTGGAGTATACCAACGTGAGCATGGAGAAGGAAGCAAGCCAGGGGCAAAGCAAAGCAGGTTAAGCGGAACTGCAGCAAGGCAGAAGCACGGCAGAAGCAGGCTGGAGCAAGCAGCAGTGAGGCCAGGAATCCAGAAGAATTACAAGCACTGAGGAAGAGAGCACGGCAGGTAATAAAGGACAGGGGGCGGAGCTAACTCCGACTGACCAGGCCGCGATAGGCTCTCCCACTCCTGAGCCTGCCACCCTGGTTGGTGGGAGATGGTGTCAGTCGAACAGGTCTGGCCTCAGGTGTGAATTGATTAATCCCAGGAGTATACCTAGACGTAGTACCTGGCAGATCCCTAACACTGTGACAAGCAGCTGACACCCGCGCCTGTGGCAACCATCGTGGTTGCCGACAGGCTACAAGACACTTCGATGCATCGATCACGTTAATCGATGCATCGAAGGGGTTAATCGGCCGGATCGGAGCCTAGCTCCGGTCCTAGCCGTTGCAGAGGGGCCTCGGACAGCTGATTCCCAGTGGTGATAGCGCTGGCTCAGCTTCTGAGCCAGCGCCATCACATACACACATCATGGAGATGTGATTGGTCAGTCTGCTTTGACTGACCAATCACAGCGATCGCCGGCAGGAGACCGCTGTGAATGGTCCCCTGCCGTCTTACTGTGCCGGTCAACTGTCATAAACAGTTGACGGCACAGTTCTGTCACCTTGTCCTTTGACAGGGTGACAGAAATTAGCCAGGGCGCGCCTGTACGTCCCTGTGCCTTAAAGCACTTCAATGCAGGACGTACCGATGCGTCCTGGTGCGCTAAGGGGTTAATATTATTATTTTTATTATATTCTTTATTGTTGTTGTTGTTATTATTATTACTATTAATATTATTACTTTTTATATTATTTTTGCTAGAGTTATTTCATTATTTTTTTATTATTACTATTTTATTACTTTTATTTTTATTATTATCATTCTTATTTGTAATATTATTTTTGCTCCAGTTTTATTATTATTATTAGTATTACTATTATAATATTAGTATTGATTATACTATTTTGTTTTTTATTATTATTTTATAATTTTTGTACTTTTAAAACTTTTTATTAGTATTACTATAATTATTATGATTATTATTATTATTATTAGTAGTAGTAGTAGTAGTAATATTATTTTTATTATCAATATTATTTTTAATAATATTATCAATTAATCCATAAAACATAAAGCAAAGAAAGAGATAAATAATTGAGAAGACTTACTTGTTGCTGCAAGAGTTAAAAGGAGGCTCAGAGTTCGTATCAGGAAAGTCATTGTTCAGCTCGTGAAGATAGTTCCTACTGTGTGATAGAAAACTTGGTTGGGTTTTCATTTATAGTTTTATTTGGGGCGGGACATGGGAGGATTTCAGAGAAGTTAAAATCTGCTCACCAAGAAACGAAAGTTAAAGTTTGCCTACAACCTTTCTTTTCTTCATATTAAAGGGAATATATTATTAAAAAAGGCCATGTTATTTAAATCTGTTTTTAATTATATGGAAGAAATTTGAAGATTTTGGAAAGGTTTTGAGCCATAATGCACAATGACCCCAGGTGAGCAGATTTGCCATTGTTATCTGATGTTTTTAATTATTTGCCCTTTAAATCATTATGCCTATTTTTTCTAGTACTAGGTTTTTATTATAAACACATTCTTTAACAGAGGTGGCAGACCTGGAAACTCATCAGCACCATCGCAGTGCGGGGGTGCAAATTGGGTGACAGAGGGAGCCCTTTTGCTTTGTCGAATTGCTTAGATGACACAGTCGATAGGGGTTAAATGGGCAGGATTGGTGTATGTCTGATCCCTGCTGCTGTAGCAGAGTTCAGCTGTAATAAACAACTGAAAAGCGCTGCAGATGGTACAATTCCCACATCGTACATTTATAGTGCTAACAACATAGCACTGTAAATGTATGGTGCTGGACTCATTAATTAGAAAGCAGGTTCAGCCCAAACATCTTGTTATCATTAGAGGGCAGGGTCAGCAGGGTGATCTCATAATCTTTAGTGGACAGGGTCGGCAGAGTCATCTCATTATCATTAGAGGGCAGGGTCAGCAGAGTAATTTAATTATCATTAGAGGACATGGTCAGCATAGTTATCTCATTATCATTAGATGACAAGGTCAGCAGATTATCTCATTATAAAGACAAGTAATTGAGGAATAACATGACCTTTAAGCATAAAATTCAAATACATCTTTATTGAACAACAAGATAAAAAAGACACAAACGTAATAAAATGCAGCGTACAACCTTCACAGAAAAAAACGGAAGAAAGAAGAAAGCACGGTAGGTGAAATGGGTACAAAAGACTGTGTCAAGGTCCTTCATGTAAAACATACAATGATGTAGTTAATTAATGCATCCCAGTACAGGTAATTCGTGGTAGACATAAATAATCCAAATAGTGACCATGTGTCATGGTACACAGATACAAATACATGATTTCTAAGCAAATACATATAATCAACCTCTATTAACCTATCACTAGAGGACAGGATCAGCAGAGTTATCTCATCATTAGAGGACAGGGTCAGCAGAGTCATCTCATTATCATTAGAGGGCAGGGTCAGCAGAGTCTTTGAATTATCATTAGAGGACAGGGTCAGCAGAGTTATTTCATTATGTTTAGAGGGCAGAGTTAGCAGAGTAATCCCATTTTCATTAGAGGGCAGGGTCGGCAGAGTCATCTCATTATTATTAGAGAACAGGATCAGCAGGGTCATCCCATTATCTTTATGTCTGATCCCGGCCTCTGTAGCAGAGTTCAGCTGTAATAAACATCTGACGCTCTGCAGATGGTGCAAGTCCCACATCATACATTTACGGCGCTAAGAACATAGCACTGCAAATGTACGATTTAGGACTCATTCATTAAAAAGGACATGTTGACTTTATACTGCAGGTCTGTATGATTATGGGGATACCATATATAGTATTTTATGTTTTATTACTTGTACAAAATAAAAACACAACAAAAATTTGTTATTCATTGCTGTGTTTTTTTTTCTCCAGTTTTTCATGCAAAAAAGTTTAGTGCAGTTGGATAGATCAGCTGTCCCTCAAGGTCTGGGTCGAGAAACTTATCTTTATCATTAATCCATTGTGTCATACATCTTGTAATACATGCCACCGTATATTGTAGATTCTTACAACTGGAAATGACATCCCACCCAACCATCTATCTATTTGCAGATTTTTTGTAGCTATTCTCGTTCTCGGTCTCCCCCCCCCCCCCCAACAATTTCTGGAATGCCGCATTTAAAGTATTCACATCCTTATGTCTAACTAGTAACGGGACCATCTGTAAAACGTATAACAGCTTCGGAAAGCTCAACAATTTTATATGGTTTTTCCTACCAAACAAAGATAGAGGCAAGTCCTTCCAAGCTGTCCGTTCTTTTATAAAAAAACATTTAAACATTGGTACAAAATTAAAGTTTGACATATCTGTTATATCCCTCCCAATGTGAACGCCAAGATATTTAAAACTCCAGGATACAGGGAGTAAGAATATAATTATCACGTGCAGTAGAGAACAAAGTCGTAAGTAGAACAGAACGGCGTAATGTATAAAGAGTTAATAGCAGACGTTCTCCTATAATAATAGTAATAGGACGTTTTCTGCACATTTCAGCTCCTGCTTTCTACTCCTATTTCTAGAAACACGATGTTACGGTGAATATCGATGGGATCCACTTTTTCTGCTTGTATTTTATATGTATCTAGACTGAATATTCTTCTTACGAATATATCTGGAATGATTACTCATTTGCCTATGTAACACTATAAATGCTTGACTTTGCATGACGGGACAGCTTGTCAAAGACCTCATGGAGTTTGAAACTTTACACATGTACTGGTGAATGAACAGCACTTTTTTTCTTTTAACCCCTTAACGATTGGCGTTTAGTGTTTTTACTGCGGCCGTTCAAGGTGTTTTCACAGCGGCACTTCAGAAGATGTTTTACTCTAATCGGGCGCTCTGCTCGTGAAGCCGAGGTTGGTGCTAATTGCCTTGGGCTTTAGGGCAACGATCGTAGACCAATAGCAGTGGAATAGATTGTAGAAGACGCACAAAAAACAAAAATACATGAAATAATGAAGAATGTGAGGGGATCTAAACACCGATTGGCTGTTTTTATATCTCCCATGCATTTCATTGGGGAGTTTGTGGGCATGTGTGGGACCCCAGACTCTCCTTTTAGCATCAGTGGAGGTTCCTTTGAAGCATTAAACATTAAAACTCTTTATATATAAATTGCGAAATGTAAAATTACAAAAAAAAAAATGTCTATGGAATTACACTTTGGTAAAATAAAGATCGATGTTGTCAGTTATATCAGCCGTCTCATTTTTAAGTTTACGCATGCCATTAGAACTTAAAAGGGTTGTCCCATTAAAGAATATCTCTGACTTAAGATTCTTTTAGCCAGATCACAGAGCCACGTGTCTCTGATCTGGTTTCCCAGGATTTCTTCTGGGCAAGGATGGAGACAAACCTCAAAGAGGCCCATGTGCACAAACAGTATATGGGCACCTTGATTTCCAACAATTTAATGAGAATGGCATTCGCCTCCAACATGACTTTCCAAAAAAAGCCAATCCAGAAGTATTTGTGAACCATAGTTACATAGTTGCAATAAAACAATTAGAAAATCTTTGTACTGTCCAATTTTATATATGTACATTCTAATTAGGTCGCACCTAAGGAGTATTTTTCTAAACTAAATAGCCTCAAGTTTGATAACCTTTCTTACTACAGCAATCCACCCATTTTCTTAATTACCTTGGTTGTCCTTCTTTGCACCTGTTCTGGTTCAGCCATGTCCTTCTTCATACACAGGTGCCCAAAATTATACACAATATTCCATGTGTGGCCTGACTAGTGATTTGTATAAAGGCAACACTTTATTCTTGACATTAACATCTATGCCTCTTTTGATCCATCCCATGATTTTATTTGCCTTGGCAGCAGCTGATTGGCACTGGTTGCTAAAGATAAATGTACTGTCCACCAATATCCACCATCATTTGCCCAGTCCACTGCATTCACTCCAATAAACTGTAAGGAACTCTGTTATTTTTAAGGTAAAGTGTTAATGGGCCTCCTTGCCTACACGACCCATGTGGTACAGATTGCACATAAAGTGCCCATGTTTCAGGGTACTCTGGTTTATTCCCACACATCAAAAAAATACTTATAGGTTAATTGACTTCTTCTGAAATTGTCCCTAGGATGTTTGAGATAGGGAATTTCATTTGTGAGCCCCATTAGGGACAGTGCTGATATAAGTGATGTCAGTCTTTACGACGCTAAGGAATATATTGGCGCTCTATTGTTGGCTCCTTATAAGCGACAGGAAAAGACAACAGGAAATTTGATGATAATGGATATTTAATATATGGTACTGCTTTACATATTCATAGCACAAAAAAAGTATATGATTAACACAAATTTATTTTGCATATGTATCTTTTCTGAAAAAAATGTACACGCAGGAATGCAAAGGGGCAACAAAGAAGGGAGATAAGAGCAGCGTGGTGGAAATATCACAACAGTAGTCAATGGGGACAATCAATGAGAAGACCCATCAAGAGGAGAAGAACGAGGAGGGAAGAGGTAGAACAAAGGACAGAGGGAAGAGTAGACAGTTGTCCAATTGAGAACCAGATAACTAAGGACAGAATCACTTCTACAGTCCAGCTACAGAACTCTATAAATGGAAGGGGTAGCTCCATGACTAAGAAAAATGGAAATCGGTAGGAAACAGAAGAGGGTATTAAACTTCTGAAAGAGCTTATGTTTCATAGGTGGAATTGAGATTAATCTCCTAGATATTTCAGTACAGTCTCCTTCCAGGTGTAAGAAGAAGATTTGGTGTAGGATCTCTAGAACATGGGGAGGGAGATTAATCAGGACCTGAATTTAAGTTGTATTAAACTCATGTACATGGATAGAGAGCTGTGTACTTGGTGCTAGAAATCCAAGTTTGGAAAGGAAGGTTGGAGGTTGTACAGTTAACAAAATGTCATTAACAAAGAGCAAAACGTACAATTCTTGTTTAACGACTAAGATACCCAAAATTTAGGGTTTTGCCTGATCTGGGAGGCCAATAGCTTACACCATCAGATTCTTATCGGGCTTGGGGAATATACTTATAAGAATGAAGCATTAAGATGGGATAGGGGTCCTTAATAGGAAGTTCTGGCAGATACATTGGGAGAGGGTCTTGAAAGACTTTGTAAAATAGATACCTAAACCATCGAGGATTTACAAGAGGAAAGGGCCTTCATCATGTCGCAGACTTCCTCAAGGGAAATGGGCTTATTGAGCATTTCTTTGTCTTCTTGGGGCAGAGAGTGGAGGTTACAGGAGGTTACAGGGTCTGTTTACAATCTGGGAGGCTTCATACACTAAATTAAACATTTAACAGTTAAGAGGTTAGAGAACTTTATATGTACTCGCATTTGTGGTCCATGCAAATCTAAAATAAGATGAATGAATAAGTAGGAGAAGAAGAAAAAAACATTTTTTATTTTTTTGTGGTATTTTTATAATCAAATTTACAAGAGAATGAAAAGCCATAGATACAGGAGACAATTGTTTTATTTTCCAGACAAGGTTCATTAGAAACATTCTGAAAATGATATAAATTTTTATTCGCAAACATTTGTCATTTCTTTTGGCCTGATTCCTCCGAGGATTCTCAACAACTTTTAGAAGAAGAATTTCAGCAGTAGAAGACACGCAATGGCCGGAGTCAGGACGACTTCATGGAGACTTATACCGGCACTGGTGCAGATAAAACTAACGTAGGTTGATTAGCCCTTAATGGTCTGGAACGGACTTCACAGAAGTTGGAGAAACAATCCAATCCTTGTCGATTAACAACTTATGTAGCGCGGTGAATAGCGACCGCAAATTTTAAGTTGTTTGACAGTGAGGGATTTTCCTCTGTCACCGATCTGTGGCCTGCGAATGCAATCGCCTAGTGCCGATGGTTTGCCATGGCAGCCGGTTGCCCCCAGAGCTGCCCTGGCTGTATGCCTATTAGGCCGTGTCAGAGTGCCCTGCTGCTGGGAGCCCAGTGATCAGCTGTAATCTTTGGGGGAACCCGGCTTCAAGAGTTTACCACCACCACCACCACCACCACAGGGTAATGAAGGATTATGCAGTTTCCATTGAAATTAATGGACTGTCCATGTAGAGACGTCATTTGTATCTCTCGGCCTCATCATCATTATGCAAATTAATTAATTATATGTTACCTTGTGTTTTACATAGGACTGCAGGTCAAGATCATACATACCATAAAATCAGAAAGTGGGGCTTCTATGGGAAACAAACACTAGGCCCTGCTGTCCTGAGTGGCAAAACCCGGCACCATAATATGGGTTTATTTCGCTCTTTGCTCTATGTAAACCACTGACTTCAGGTAAATCTACTGCAATAAAGGAACATGTGAATGAAAATATAAGCTCTGCTTCATCTGTATTGATTATTATTATTGTATAGTGACAGGATATTCTGCTGTGTACACACTTGTACTGATAAAGTTACTTTAATACAAACTTTGTGTGCTTGTTGTGTTTATTTGCAATATATTTGAATAGACATGAATCAAAAGTCATAAAAACCTATTAGTATGATATCTGGAGGATGTATTCACCACCCCCGAAACTGATGTGTTACCTCCAGATGTATACAAATAATGAGGGGCGTAGCTAAATGCTCACGAGCCCCGGTGCAAAAAACTCACGAGCTCCAGTGAAAAAAAAAAACCTTCTTGCCCCCCGCCCCTAATTTCTGTTCATAGCCGATGGCCCACAGCCCTGTTGTTAAGGTCTTAAGACATCAGGGGCGATAGCCACAAGACATATGATTCCCGCCCACAATTTATTTTATGATATAAATATATACACTACCGTTCAAAAGTTTAGGGACACTTAGAAATTTCCTTATTTTTGAAAGAAAAGCACAGTCTTTTTCAATGAAGATAACATTAAATTAATCAGAAATACACTCTATACATTGTTAATGTGCTAAATGACTATTCTAGCTGCAACATCTGGTTTTTAATGCAATATCTACATAGGTGTATAGAGGCCCATTTCCAGCAACCATCACTCCAGTGTTCTAATGGTACATTGTGTTTGCTAACTGTGTTAGAAGGCTAATGGATGATTAGAAAACACTTGAAAACCCTTGTGCAATTATGTTAGCACCGCTGTAAACAGTTTTGCTGTTTACAGGAGCTATAAAACTGACCTTCCTTTGAGCTAGTTGAGAATCTGGAGCATTACATTTGTGGGTTCGATTAAACTCTCCAAATGGCTAGAAAAAGAGAGCTTTCGTGTGAAACTCGACAGTCTATTCTTGTTCTTAGAAATGAAGGCTATACCATGCGAGAAATTGCCAAGAAACTGAAGATTTTACGGTGTGTACTACTCCCTTCAGAGGACAGCACAAACAGGCTCTAACCAGAGTAGAAAGAGAAGTGGGAGGCCCCGCTGCACAACTGAGCAACAAGACAAGTACATTACAGTCTCTAGTTTGAGAAATAGACGCCTCAAAGGTCCTCAACTGGCAGCTTCATTAAATAGTACCCGCAAATTGCCAGTGTCAATGTCTACAGTGAAGAGGCGACTCCGGGATGCTGGCCTTCAGGGCAGAGTGGCAAAGAAAAAGCCATATCTGAGACTGGCTAATAAAAGAAAGCGATTAATATTGGCAAAAGCACACAGACATTGGACAGAGGAAGATTGGAAAAAAGTGTTATGGACAGATGAATCGAAGTTTGAGGTGTTTGGATCACACAGAAGAATATTTGTAAGGCGCAGAACAACTGAAAATATGCTGGAAGAGTGACGCCATCTGTCAAGCATGGTGGAGGTAATGTGATGGTCTGGGGTTGCTTTGGTGCTGGTAAAGTGGGAGATTTGTACAAGGTAAAAGGGATTTTGAATAAGGAAGGCTATCACTCCATTTTGCAACGCCATGCCATACCCTGTGGACAGCGCTTGATTGGAGCCAATTTCATCCTACAACAGGACAATGACCCAAAGCACCTCCAAATTATGCAAGAACTATTTAGGGAAGAAGCAGGCAGCTGGTATTTTATCTGTAATGGAGTGGCCAGCGCAGTCACCAGATCTCAACCCCATAGAGCTGTTGTGGGAGCAGCTTGACCGTATGGTACGCAAGAAGTGCCCATCAAGCCAATCCAACTTGTGGGAGGGGCTTCTGGAAGCATGGGGTGAAATTTCTCCCGATTACCACAGCAAATTAACAGCTAGAATGCCAAAGGTCTGCAATGCTGGAATTGCTGCAAATGGAGCATTCCAAGACCAAAGCAAAGTCTGAAGGAGAAAATTATTATTTCAAATAAAAACCATTATTTCTAACCTTGTCAATGTCTTGACTATATTTTCTAGTCATTTTGCAACTCATTTGATAAATATAAGTGTGAGTTTTCATGGAAAACACAAAATTGTCTGGGTGACCCCAAACTTTTGAACGGTAGTGTATATACTGTATATATAGGAGACAGCATATCTGTAAGACTATGACCCCTATAGCTCCGCCACTGCATAGGCTTATACACAGGGCTCAGCAGACATAATCACACATGATAGGATTAGATACAGTGGCTCAGCAGACAGTATCACACATGATAGGATTAGATACAGGGCCCAGCAGACAGTATCACACATGATAGGCTTAGATACAGTGGCTCAGCAGACAATATCACACATGATATTGTGAAGGATGATTTATTTGCTTATATTCTCTGTATGAAATTACATTGTGAATTATCAAGCAGGATGCCGAATTACTAAGATATGTATTATGTGAAAGTGATGATAATGTTTAAATGATTTAGTTTCGTGCAGCAGCCATCTTGTCTGGAGTTCCCATCTTGTCTGGAGTTCCCATCTTGGTTCTTTTGTAGTGAATAGAAAAGTCATTGTTCCTTTAATACAAGTAATGTTGATTTCGTATGTTTTATCTTTGACCTTGGTTCCCATGCGAAGATGGACAGGGAGTGAGATGGGAGGATGGCAAGTATGCGTGAGGGAAGGTCTCCCCCATCTCCACGAGAATATTCTGTCCAAGAGAGAGAGAGATAAGACACTTGTAAACATAATGTGTGAAGACTTATAATGATGTATTTTATTGTATGCTTTTTACTGAATAACAAATATTGTTACATTGTCTCTGATTGGTTAACCTCAAGCCTACACCCCTTCTGAATTTCAGTTTAACAGTTTGAGTTTGGTAATAAATCCTTCAGAGGAGCATTTTGAACATTTCAGCGTGTATGTGTGTTTTCTTCTCCTCTCTCGATATATATCGGTGAAATATCCTAATTAGGATACTGACTAATGGAGTCTGGCCTTGAGAGTCTGTTGGGACTCGTATAAATTTCAGTCTAATAGATTTTGAGCAATGGATTTCCACGACAATATGATTAGATACAGGGCCCAGCAGACAGTATCACACATGATAGGATTAGATACAGCAACTCAGAAGACAGTATTACACATGATAGGATTAGATATAGGGACCAGCTCGCTGACATTGCGGCTCCAGCGCTGGACCCAAGAAAGGTAAGTATAAGAATTGTTTTGCTTTTTTTTATACGTTACAATTTTTTTTTGTGTTTGTGTTTTTTTACAGGTTCAGATGATAGGCTTAGATACAGTGTCTCAGCACACAGTATCACACATGATAAGATTATATACAGCTTCATATAAAGCACTGTGAGGCATTGTTTTTTCATGGTTGAGCCATGCCTGTAACCCCACCCAATCTTTGCCGATACACACACAGTTCAGCCCATAATATATAATGTTCCCATAGTGCCTCCCCACAGTATAACGCCCAATCGCTGTCCCATACAGTATAATGCCTCAGCAGATGCCTCCATACAGCATAATGCCCCCATAGATGCCCTCATACAGTATAATGCCGCCATAGATGTCCCCATACAGTCTAATGCTCCCATAGCTGCGCCTGCCCCATACAGTATAATTCCCCCTTAGCTGCCCTCACACCGTATAATACCCGCATAGTGCCTAATAAAAGGATAAAAAAAAAAAAAATTCAACCTAACCCCTTTCCTACGACGAGTGGAGGAGAATCCTCTGCTCCTCCGGTGAGATGCAATGACTTCATTGCGTCTTTCTGTGCCAAGCAGCTCATATCACATATAACGTGTTTGTCGTTTTACACAAGTTTATTTATTTTTTTTAAAAACAGTGCAAAAAAGAAGCATTAGTTCATTTCTTTGAAGGGTAAAACGCACCGAAAATGCGCCAAATATTCCTATAGTCAATGGGAGTTCTAATTGTGCGCCAAAAAAACTTGCAAAAAGCACGCGCAAAACGCGTCAAAAGACATGTGGAAAGTACGACAAAAACGTCTGGATTTTAAAAAGTGCTTCACAAGAAACACTTGCATATTTGACACGTTTACACGTCGATTTTTTTTAGTGCCATGTGAAATGCCCGAAGTAGTATATTCTACTACTAAAACATAGACATTCATAAGTAAAATCTAGCATAATGCGGTCCGTATTTGCTCTGGTATTTGCTTTAAGCGTGTATTCACATGGGTAGGTTTCTCAGTTTTTTTTTTTTGCTTCGATTATCGCAAAATTTGCAGTAAAAACCTGCATTGGTTACACAAATTTGCAGCAAAAATGCTGCAGTTTTTCCTAAACTACATTGTTTTACTAAACAGCTTCAGATTACATGGAGGCTGGATTCAATGGGAGCTATAAAATTCTCCATGCAGTGAGCTCCCTCTAGTGGTGGCTGCAGGCAAACGCTATCGTGAAGCAGGTGAGTGTAACATCCGTGGTCGCTGACCACGAACTCCTCCCATCCTGTCGACGTCCTTCACTCCAGAGATGTCTGCACATGCAGCCGTCCTGTTCTGCAGTGACCACTGGGGTGCGCTCGCGAGCTCAGTCCAGCCTTAAGGAGCCAGAGCGAACACATGTGTGAGATTGAGCTGATTGCTCCCAGATCACCCTGGACTATAAGGAGGGCTCTGCCCCTCCCTGCATTGCCTGAGCGTGTTTGTATCTACCCATGTCTTGCAAATGGTTCCTTGAGTGTTTTCCAGTTCCAGTGTTCCCATTCCTGCTACCATTATCCTGTTTCCCGTGCTACCGTGTTCCTGTTCTATACTAAGTTGGACTTGTGTTGTTTCGCCTACTACACCTGCTGTGTTTCTCCGCACCTGTTGTCTGCCGGCTACCAGAGTTCCATCCGAGCCTAAACCATCGCTACTGTCCGAAATGCCACAGGTACCTTTATCCAAACAATAGACATTTACTTTTTACACTGTTTGGCGAGCTGCTATACCGCTACAGCGGTACGGCCCAG
Source organism: Rhinoderma darwinii (assembly GCF_050947455.1). NCBI lineage: Eukaryota > Metazoa > Chordata > Amphibia > Anura > Rhinodermatidae > Rhinoderma > Rhinoderma darwinii. Next base: position 99,945,416 of record NC_134696.1, on the reverse strand, counting down.
TGGGTCCACATACCCATAGATCGTGACAGTGAGGCAGTTCAGTGCCGCACCTCTTCCCAACAGTTGCGCGGTCTGCCTCTATGGAAGGTTCGCCACGAGACAGTCCATTGCCTACAAACTTTAACTTCTTTTTGTCCACTGTCGTACATTTTCGGTGCTGGCATATGGGCCTTAACGCGAAGCACATAAATGGTATGGTGCAGGAATGGCCATGGCTCAGGAGCTGAGCCCTGACCATCAACAGCAGTGTGTCAGCTGTAACATACAGCTGCTGCCGCGGCCACGGTTGGAGATAATTCACATCCCGGTCTGTTTATCTGCTTAGATGCTGTGGATAATAGCAACCGCTGGATGTAATCACTAATTGAGCAATTCTCAGAGCTAAAGTTGATGGAATTCCCCAAAGGCAGATGATGACTGTCTGGAACAAGCGTGCAAGTAAATCCGCTACCTCAACTCCGTCACAACTCTGATCAGCAGAGTCTAAGGCTGCTCCATGGTCTTCACCAGAGCCCGCCGCAAGGCAGGTTCGATTTGGCTGCATAGAACCCAGGTTGCTTTAACAGAATTTAGTGTTGGACAAGAGGTGCAATGCAGGCAATACCAGAATAGATAACAAAGCAGCCAAAGGATAAGCAGAAAGTCCAAATCACAAAGCTTCAGGATATCAGGAAGTGCAGAGGTCAAAACCAGCCGGGAGCAAAATGTCCAAATCAGTAAGCAAAGGGTAATCCAGAGACAAGCCGAGGTCAATTCCAAAAGTTCAAATAGTCAAAGATACAGGGTATAGTCAGAAAACACGTCCAAATAATGAGAATCACAAGCAAAGAAAAATGACTCAAACCAGATTTTAATACTCCAATCTGATAGGAAGAAAGACAGAGAAGTGGGATAGGCTCTGCAACTAAAACCAGAGCCGCCCAAAAGCTAGACTAGTGGTCATGGCAATCTTAAAGGGATGGACGTTCCTAACTCCTGTGACATGATGGGTTGTCATGCAGATTGCCAGCTGTCACAAAAGGGTTAATAGAAAAGGCATAAAAGATAAGCATCACATCAAGGTTTCAAGCAGATAAATGATAAAAAGCATAAGCCAATCATACACAATTCTGGAGCGACCCTATTGTATATCCTTGCAAGTGTACTTAGACCATGGTGTACAATTATTATAAAAAATATATATTGCAAACCACAAAAAGCTACTGTACTACAAAAAATCTGAAAGTGCACAACAAATTGTGTATGAGTACAACTTAATAATTTACAATCATAACCACCATCATGCAACTTTACATCAAACCGTCATTTTACAGCAAAAATTACAGCAGGGTTAAAATTTACCAAAAACTTTTCTGCTAACAGATTCTAACACATAAAGAACAATTTTTCACTACATTTTGGTGTTTTTCAAAATTAAATACTAAATGTACCGAGCAAATTTTGCCAGTAACATAAAGTCCAATGTGTTACGAGAAAACAGTCTCAGAATCGCTTGGATAGGTAAAAGCATTCCGAAGTTATTACCACATAAAGTGACACACGTCAGATTTGAAAAATGAGGCTCTGTCAGGAAGGTCAAAAGTGGCCAAAGAGGGAAGGGGTTAAAATCCTCCCATGTCCCGCCCCAAATATAACTATAAATTAAATCCCCAACCAAGTTTTCTATCACACAGTAGGAACTATCTTCAAGAGCTGAACAATGACTTTCCTGATACGAACTCTGAGCCTCCTTTTAACTCTTGCAGCAACAAGTAAGTCTTCTCAATTATTTATCTTTTTCTTTGCTTTATGTTTTATGGATACATTTAAAATATTATTAAAAGTAATACTAGTATTAATAATAATACTCATAACAAAAATACTAATACTACTACTACTACTAATAATAATAATAATAATAATAGCAGCAATACTAAAAAAATATTATTAGTACAAAAAATGATCTAATAATAAAAAAGAAAATAATAGTAATAAAATAGGAGTAATACTAACAAAAATAATAAAATAACTAGCAAAAATAATATTAAAAATAATACTTATGAAATAATAGCAATACTAATAAACAATAAAATAATTAGCAATAATAATATATTTGTATTAATATTCCACTGGGCCAGATATACTAAAGAGTAATTCCAATGTACAGTGTAAGGCTGGATTCACACGAGCATGTTCGGTCCGTAAAGGATGGAACGTATTTCGGCCGCAAGTCCCGGACCGAACACACTGCAGGGAGCCGGGACCTATCATCATAGTTATGTGCGATGCTAGGAGTCCCTGCCTCGCTGTGGGACAACTGTCCCGTACTGTAATCATGTTTTCAGTACGGGACAGTAGTTCCACGGAGAGGCAGGAACTCCTAGCATCGTACATAACTATGATGATAGGAGCCCGGCTCCCTGCAGTGTGTTCGGTCCGGGACTTGCGGCCGAAATACGTTCCGTCCTTTACAGACCGAACACGCTTGTGTGAATCCAGCCTAATAAGTGATGGATGTGCTGGTCGTGTGCCATCTCTTTAGGTTCCGCTCTCTCGTGTACGACGTGTGTGTCTGCATCTTCCCAGACCTGCACCGGCAGCAGCGTGACTTGTCCTTCTGGCTTTTTGTGTGGATCCTCATATATAGAAACCATTGCCGGTGAGTTCTATGATAAAATACAATCTAATGCAATGTTTTTATTTTCATGTGTTCTTTTTATATTTTATAAAATAATTTACCTTAAAGTTTGAAGGAAATATCCAGTTCTATGTAAATAAAGCTTAATCAGTGTATAACGAAAAGTTCTGTCACTTTATAAAATATTTATCAAAACTCGTGGAGTAGTTGCCCACAGCGCCATATTCCACCTTTCATTATCTAAACGCCCTTTGGAAAAGAAAAACACTTTTTTCTTTTGCACCAGATTTGATGAATCTCCCCCAATGTGTTTCATTTGGTCTTCATTTCGAGAACTCTGCTTGTTGTCAATAAATGGGAACATTCCAGTTTAGATCCAGAGGCCGATAACCTCTCGAAACCTAATACTTGTCACAGCTGAGGGTTCGTTACAATCCAGTCTAGACAATCCTCTGAACTAAATAGCCTAGACTGCAGCCTGATACATTTTCCTGCACTGATACATTGAAGCAAATTATCAGGACAGGAAAGAGATTTGCGCTGCTCTTTAGGCTGGGTTTACACCTTGCGGTTGTCGCTGCAGAATTTACATTGTCCATTAACGTTGGACATTATCTGCATTTGTCTATGAGTTCCAAATTAATGAATGCTCTCTCAATGGTGGATCTGAGAGAGGCCGGCCGGCTGGAGAGAGACCATGACACGCAGCGTCAGTGTTCAAACAGTCTCTGCCCACAGGGGGCGGATCCATCTTTATTTATAAGAAAATGAGAGTAGGTGGCAACTTCATACTTGCAAAGCATGAGCATTCTAAATATGGTAATATCCCAAAACTCCACATATATCTTTAGCCATAAGAAATACAATGTCAGCACGTTTTCTCACGTTGCCTTTGTAACAGCTGAAATGCAAAGCCATAAACTAAACGACTTGAAATAGAATAGCCATCCCCCATGTAGGCTCTTGTTTCAGCAGGTCTTTGAGCTTTAGTGACAACTCAACTGTCCATTTAAAGCAATATATGTTCACACATATAAAGATAATTAAAATATCTTTGACAATTCCCTTCTTTTGAACATAAAATTGCTTAGCCATGTATTCGAATATTCGTTCGAGATTACGTTCTGACTAGATCCCCTAGACCAGGGCATTTTTGTAATGCCATTCACCGCGAGACGAATACTCAGGATACGTGTCTAGCAATAGGTGAGTGCACAGCGTTACATACTGTACACACCTGAAGATTTAGGGAATTACAGGTTTCACAGTTCGGGCAATACCATCTATCTTGGTGGTTTTCTACGGCTTGACAGATGACTTTATCAGGTATGGAAGCATTTAGTGTCACGTAAACAGGTGGCTCTGAATGTTTCCTCCCACCTCGGTTCTTAGGGTGGTGGGTGGTCTGGACCACATGAATTTTAATATCCTGTGCTGTTCTCTTGATTTTTGTTATTTTTGTAATCAAACATATTACAAGTTTAAACAAAATATATCCCAGCAAAACAAAAACTAATACCTGTACAGCCACATGAGTTATACCAGAAACCCAGCCTCCAATTCCTTTAAACCAATTGGCTGGGTTTAACCAGCTCAACCAGTCGGGCCAATCAATATTCCAGTCCTCTTTAGAATTAGCTTTCCTAAATTCTTCCTTTACCTTCTGGGCTCGTTCTATGTCATGCTTTACCTGTACCAGTCCTGAGGGATCTACATAATGGCAACAGGCTGGTCCAACAATTTGACACATACCCCCTTGTGATGCAGTTATATAATCAAGTACCATAGTGTGTTGGTTGGTTACTAAGACTAATTGTCCTATGATGGCTGATGTTATGTTTAAACAATCGAATATATAATCAATTACATTATCAAATAGCTCGGCCAATCTTTCTATATTGTGAGCATTCTTTATAGATAAGCCTGAAAGTGTTAATGCTAGGCCGAACTTTTCCTGCCATGGTACATGTACTAATGGCCTGGCCTTCTTTTGTACTTCCCTTTTTAATAACATGTGTTGGGGAACATTAGCATAGTGGAAATCTTTATCTTCCCATACCCAAGTAGCTGGTTGGATCCTTGCTAAGGTACATACTCCTGGTCTCCTGGGTGGCAACCACTTATATGCCTCGTACCCACATATATGACATACATGTTGGGTTGAAGCACATCCCTGGAGTGATTTAACACTCCTGCAATCCAGGAGAACAAGATCATGTCCCGTCCGGTGGCATTCATCGATGCCACCCCCTTTATTAGTTAGATTACCTCGTATTGCACCCTCTAGACCCTGCGTCATCCATTTTCTAGCTCTCTCTGAGCACTAGGAGCTGCCAGTTGCTCTTATCCCCAGACTATACATATTCTGTCTCTTCCCTCACAGCTGGTGAGGTTTACAGCATCAAACAACATGTCATTTTTATTAACCTGTCCTCTGTTTACACATCACACACTGTCATTGGGGTAACATCTAATCATGGACGGCCATATTCCTGGCCTGAGATCTGTTTTCCACAGCGCTTCCCTCTTTGAATATCTTACACGATAAAACAGCCAGGGAACCAATGCCCACGCTGCTATTACACGAAGGACAACTCCAGGAGAGTAAGGGTTAAGCGCTAGGGAAAAGAGATTGGACCGCAAGGCCAAGGCAATAACGTTATCTATCTTCAGATATGGCATCGTCTTTGAATAGAGACATATACAACAGTCCAGCAATTTAGTCAATACGGATATCACTTGATGTTTGATAAACTTGTCATTAAACTCTTCTTCTCGCTCATCATTTAGACAATAGGTAATGTAGAGATGACAGAAGATGAAGGTCAGCCAGAGCTTGACGAGACCCACAGTTCATCGTGATTGAGGACCTTCCAGCAGTGACTGGCGGGTGTCCAAGTTCTTTCCTTCCAATGTAACGGATGTGGAAGTTGTGAGTCGGACTTGGTACGGAGCGCCACGGTGCGGCTCTAGTGCTTTACGGTGTCTCTTTACACAAGCCCAGTCCCCTGGCTGTATACAATGTCCTCCTTTCGCTTAGGTTCTGGAATGGAATCATAAACATATTTATACATCTGCGTGAGCTGTTTCTTCAGAGCTCCCACATAACGGGTGAGGTCAGAGGGCAATAGGCAGGCAACTTAAAAGTCCCATTCCACCTTTCTACCTTCCCACTGCTCTTGGGATACAGGGTGTGAAAAGCTGCTGTATACCCAGGACCTGCAGGATGTCTTGGAGTTCCTCTCCAGTAAAGTGAATTCCTCTATCACTTTCTATTGTCTCAGGGACCCCATATCTACATACCACTTCTGAGAGCCATCTTTTACTTTTGCTGTGGCCCACGTTACTGGCCACGCCTCAGGCCACCCAGAGAACAGATCTACACGGACCGGTACATGTTCATACTGTCCCACCTTTGGTAACTGAGTCAATCTGCAATCGCTGATATGGGTAGTCTGCCTTTACCATATGCCTTTTTGCAACCCGCACAGTTTTGCCTATGTTATGGCAGACACATATCATGCACCTCTGGATAAATCTGGCAACAGCACTTGCTGAAACCTCGGGGGTACCCACCATTTGGTCACCATTGCACTCATTCCTTCTCTTGACACCTGCGTTGGTCCGTGCATTAGTTGGGTTATCATGGGGAAGAGGACTCTGGGTAGGCACATCCTGTTACCCACCTTCCATATTCCATCCTCCCCTTCACTGGCACCTTTTGTCTGCCAATGTCCTTTTTCCTCTTATATGGCTTGACTTTGTAGTCTACTTAATATTATCATGTCTATGGGACCAGATACTATGCTGGTCAAGAATACTACGTCCTCCTCTATGAGGGACATGAGAGCCGCAGCTTTCGCAGCCTCGTCTACTAGTCTATTTCCCCTTGCTTCGGGGGTAGTTTGCATTTTAGTATGAGCTTGCACTTTACGTATATTTACCTGCTTTGGCAGTGTCAGAGCCTCAAACAGTTCTCTCACTCTCAACATTATGGGTTTACCCGTGGATCCAGCAAAATCTCTGCTCCTCCAGATTAGGCCATAATCATGTGCAATACCAAAAGCATATCTAGAGTCAGTATATATGTTTGCGGTTTTACCTTCAGTCAGTCTACACACCTCAGCGAGTACCTTCACCTCCACCTCCTGTGCTGACATGGAGGATGGGAGTGGTTGTTACTTTATTACCTCTGTTTCGGTAGTGACAGTATATACCCAGTCTTGTAGCCTCCTTCATGGTGGTACCTGGAACCATCTACAAAAGAAACTCAAAAGCTGGATTAGATATTGGATCCTTTGTTAAATTTTTTAATGTTTTTATCTCTATTGGCATTCAAGACAATTATGTTGATGATCTGGGTACTAGGGAATCAAATGTGCTGAGAAATCAACTTCCCACCAGGCTGGAAATTCACTGTCTACTATTTCCTGCGACTTATCCCATTCCCTCTCAAGTCCCCCATTGACCATATATCCGTCTCTTCCTCCTTTGTTGAACCCTGCGGAAGCAATGTAGTAGGGTTTAACACTGTACACTGTACATCAATGTATGGTTAGTTTTATATGGGGTGATGAGACTGGTCTTATACTTAGTAGACATGTGCTTAGTGTGTGCTTGATGGAGAATCTCACTAACAGCACGGGGCACCCTGAGAACTAGAGGCTAATCTTAGCACTATGTCTGTTGTCTTGTCTTTGAGAAGAGCAGCTGCTGCTATTACACAGATACAAGACGGAAGGTACAAAGTTGGGAGAGGGGCTTATTATAAGAACATACACATTTCTTCAGTACCCCGGCCTCCAAATACTGTCTTATCTGGTTATCAATACTTTTCAACTGCGGGAGGCTCGGAGGGCACGGCTTCAAGTGAGGTTTGGGGATGTTTGCAAACAATTATAAGTCACAGGGGCCACAGACATACGTCCTACATCTGTTTACCCTGCGCCGAGGAGGAGGACAGGACCGCCCTCAATATTTCCTGAGGTGTGAGGTCTTCCTCCTAGTGCAATCCCCATAGAGTGCAGCACACATAGAATTTAGCATATCATCAGTAACTTCAATCTGTCCATCAGACTTATATCCAATGACAACCTGAATTGCTGCAAGGATGTCAGAAACTATAAGATTGACTGGACAGGAATCTGACACCATAAACGTGTCAACAGCTCCTGTGAATGCTGTCATCTTATTTGCATTTTCATTTCATAAAATATATTCCCAACATGTTACTGTGTGTGTGTGTGTCTGTGTGTGTGTCATGTGCATATGTAATGTATATACCATCATTCAACAGAAAGGATACTCTTATAATTAAATAATAGAGCTTTGCAAAATAGCAAAATATTTGTTTCCTTAATTAGTATATGTCAATTATTAAATAAACCAATCTATTAACACAAATGATGAAACATATCGTGCACTATATGCGTCATCATATGCCAATAGAAACCTTTAATATCAAATAATCATAAACTAAAATGTAATAATGACATATAAAAATCTTTCTTCTTTGAATCACTTGACGTGGTGATTTCAAAGACACCATTTCCCTTTAAAAATAGTTCAGCGCACACCAGTCACTCACAATACCAGCTGTTCCCAGACACTCTCAGTACTGAGAATCCAATCTCACACATTATATACCTTTTGTGTGTGACCTTATGTAAAACAAGTATATAACTAGAATGACTGTGTATAAACTCCTAATCTTGGATTATTCATCCTATGAACTATAATCTTCATTTAGTAATGGGCATCATATTAAATTTAAATATGAATGAAGTTTTCCATTGTGGTCGACACATAAAACACAAATAACATAACATATAACATATGAACATAAAACATATGATACTCAATCCTGTATTCTTATTAGGCTTTTTTTCCTTTCTTTAATCTTTAAGTCACAGTTCTTATTTTGCACTATATGTGCACTTTCTGTAGACACAGCTAAACTACAGATAACAGAGAATGTAGCATTAACCCCTTACTAGCTAAAACTTATTAGCTACAACGTCAAAATGTCACCATGTGCTCCTGTCAGTCAATGACAAAACCTCTTCACATGTTTTTTTTTTTTTTTTTTTTTTTTTTCCCACAATGGATATCTGAGACCTCCTGCTCTTGTAAGTAACACACATTAGTTCTATTAGTCTAACACGGTTACTACAGATTAACAATAAATCTTGTTAGACATTCCATGCAATTATTAAAATGACTGTTAAATAAACCAAAAAGGAAAAAGATTTACAGTAAAGTTTAAAATGTCTTGGAAAACTCCTATAACAAGAGGAAATTTCATTAGTGACAATTTAGGACAGATGATATACAGTATATTCCAACAATCATATCTGGATAGAAATACATAAGAATCTTCACTATATCAATCTCACTTCTTCTACAATCCGGGGTCATTACACTTACAATTCTCCTATTGGCTTTAACTCTATTTATAGCCAATTCCTAATCCACGTCCATCTCTCTATCAATAATCCCTGAACATTTCACCCAATGTTTCCTTTTTAGGAAGTGAAGAGTTAATTGATTCCTTTATGAATTCTGATGACGCCTTTCTCTCTATGTATGACTAATAACTGATCGCCTGTCACCCCTGGAAACCTCTTGTTTCTGGAAACCTTTGGTTTATAAAGCTGTACATAGAAGAATTATAGTTGGCACATTCTTTTCTACTGGAATGTCTCTATCTATAGAAATAGACGCTGGTCAATTCTTACTGACAACTGACAACTGTGCTTCCATGTGTTTTTTTTTTTTCCCCTATTTTTGTCTGGTGCATTCAATCACTTCTATCTGTTCTCTGCAACTCTGTTTATTAATCCAGGGCCCATCATCTCTCAAGAAATCATCCCTTCTAGTATAACTGAAAACTACCTGCTTGGGCATTCCCGTTTTTTTTTTTTTTGTTTTTTTTGTTTTTTTTTCCAGGTTCATTTACTGCCCACATTGGTTTTTAACAATATCTGCTGCTGTTTTACCACACCCTGTACCTTGGGTGTTATGCCCCAATTCCCGGCTGGCCAGCACTTTACCTCGGGCATACTTCGATCCAGATTTCCCCATGCCTCTCTGCTAAATCCCAGAATTACTAATGTAGCCAACCTTATCTTGACGACTTTTTCTTTTGCTGTGTGAAGTCACGCTGCAGCAAGTTATCAGGGTCAAGACAAAGCTGGCCACATCCGCACTAACTCTTCAGTCTATTTTCCTGGCCTACTTAACCCTTCGGCCTATATTTAGTCTGTCATTGGGGTTCCTGCTTTTTAGTATTTTATTTTTATTTTCTCCAGGACCCAACGCACTCTGCTAAATCCTTTAGTCTGTCATGGGGGTTCCCTATGCACTTCTGCTGATCAGTAGGGCAACCGCGTATATCTGATCGGTTTCCTAAACAGCAGCCAAACTATCTTACTGTCTCAGGCGCCCATGGATATTCTATAAACTTTCTCGTCACAGAGATGTTACTTAATAATCAGCAACTCATTCAGATCGGGCGTCCAAGGATTAGCCCACATACATACTCTTACTTCCGGCCAGGTGCGCCTCCTATGGGTCACAGTCTGGATACGCGAAAGTCCTAACAATCACTTGGGCGGGGATGGTTACCCGTCACTTCTGCAAGGATCAATTTGCAACCTGATCTTAATACATACTAAATCCAGGGGCCGGAGGGAACACTTCGGACAGGCCGTTTAGTGTTATCTCGGTATTTGGTTGTTTCTGTATGTTTTGGGATCAGAAAACAAACGCTCCCTTATCTCAGCCTCTCACAAATACACTCACAGATTCATTTCTACTCACACGCCTATTCCTATAATTCATACATACAACTCATAGACAAATGGTGTTCATGGTTCCCAAATAGTCAAAAGAGACAATACCTGGACGGCAGCTAAAACAAGAGAGAAGTGCACAGTAAGAATAACATTTCTTACTCACCGGTTTTGTGTGCAGTTCTCCATTATCTTAGCCGTCATCCACCTTCGATTGTCGCCTTCGATCTGTGTTGAGAATCCCGGACAAGAGCCCCCAAGTAATGTCGCTGCAGAATTTACATTGTCCATTAACGTTGGACATTATCTGCATTTGTCTATGAGTTCCAAATTAATGAATGCTCTCTCAATGGTGGATCTGAGAGAGGCCGGCCGGCTGGAGAGAGACCATGACACGCAGCGTCAGTGTTCAAACAGTCTCTGCCCACAGGGGGCGGATCCATCTTTATTTATAAGAAAATGAGAGTAGGTGGCAACTTCATACTTGCAAAGCATGAGCATTCTAAATATGGTAATATCCCAAAACTCCACATATATCTTTAGCCATAAGAAATACAATGTCAGCACGTTTTCTCACGTTGCCTTTGTAACAGCTGAAATGCAAAGCCATAAACTAAACGACTTGAAATAGAATAGCCATCCCCCATGTAGGCTCTTGTTTCAGCAGGTCTTTGAGCTTTAGTGACAACTCAACTGTCCATTTAAAGCAATATATGTTCACACATATAAAGATAATTAAAATATCTTTGACACGGTCAAAATGCATTTTTTTTTATTGCCGCGACCGCATGTCACCGCAAAAAAAAAATCATTTTGCCTGAGACCTATGAACCCAGTCTCAGTTCCCACCATTTGAAATTTAAATCTTCTATTATCACCTCTTCTCACAGTGCCTACTACACATCACAAACTGTAGTCTATCGTGAATGGTGTATAACTCACATATATGTTTCAAACCAAATTGGCTCCTTCTGCTGACTTTTATCTTGTATCTATGCAGTTCCTGTGTAAAGGAATAACAATAACAGGAAAGCACTGACATATGAGCCCCTTTCCTGCTACTGATTGGCATTGAGGGCTCACAGCAGAAAGGAATATTTGAAATAATGTATTTCTATTTTAACACTGAAACATCTCTTAACTTGTCAGGTCTTTAATTTGGGTAAAAGGCCTTTTACACTGGCCGATGCTCGGCCGGTGCAGTGAGCGCCGTCCAACGAGACAACATTGATCGCCGCTCGCTTGCTCCTGTCACACGGAGCTATGGATGGGGACGAGCGGTCATCCCCATACATTATTATCATGTAGGCAGCGCGTCTCCCTGTTTACACACCAAGATGCGCTGCCGACAACGATAATATTTCACTTTTTTAAAACGATACGATCAGCAGATGATCGAGCTGATTGCTGATCGTTCCCCTGTTTACACAGGGCAATTATCGGCAACGAGCGTCATAACAACGCTCGTCTGCCCGATTTTCGTCCTGTGTAAAACCCCCTTAAGAAATCTCCCTTTCCTATTCACATCTGTATAGAGGAAGGAAAGTGACAACCTGTCAAACCCAAAGTGATGTCACGTTTCACTTATTGGGCTGTTTTCCATGGGGGGTTGGGGAGGAGCTGGAAATCATTAACAACTGTGGATGGAAATGCAATTACCGATAATAATAAATAAAATATAGTAAATAAAATCTCATTTATGAAAGCTGTCTAACAGAAAACTGGCCAATCACAGTGCAGTTCAGGACAATTTCCAAAATGAAATCTGCACTGTGATTGGCTGATATGGTCAACGAGGCCAGATTTTCTGTTAGTCAATCTTTATTTATAAGGCTTAATATTGTGTTGTTATGTTGTGTTTTTTCCTTTTTTTAAGATCTCAGAATAAAATAATCTCTAGCTGTAAGGCAAATATTTGCAGCAGGAGCTCTTCCCCCAATATGAGACCAGACAATATAAGCCCTGCCCCTTCACTAAATCCCTCCCCTCAGCCGTTCTCTAGCCAAACTGGAGAAGATACAGAGAGAATTAACTGGAATCTGTCAGCAGCTTTGAGACTTGTAAACTGCTGACAGTGCTGTATACAGGATGGGGAGTGTAGCGTGACTATACCTGTGGTGTCGACCATGCAGGACTCATGACCAAGAAATCTCTGTTTTTATAGCCCCGGCGTTGGGATTGGAAGTACCCCCTCCACTTTAAGTGCCGGCTCTACATTGGATGATAAAGCCGTCATTCAGAGCATAAGGGAGGGGCTGGCAGCGTTCAGTGCAGAGAGTCCGGAGCACTGAACGTGAAGGGGCCGCCTCCATGGCATTTGCAATCACAGCACCAGGGACATTAAAAAGTAGATTTATCAGACATGCGACCTGCAGGACTGACACCACAGTTATGTCTATGCTGCTCTCCTCATCCAGTATATAGCACCATCAGGAATTTTGAGGTCTCAAAACTGCTGACAGATGCCCATTAACATGAGAGTTCTAAAATCCCTCAGACTGAAAAACACTGTGCAGAACCCTCACCTCTTAGCACTATGCCACAATCCCTTAAAGCGACCCTCCGGTCCCAGGATAACATTTTAAATATGTTGGTGTTTATGGAGTAATATAACTTGGTACTCCAGAGTTGCCCCCTCTGCCATAGATCTGTCATTTTAGGGTTCCCCCTGTGCTTTACCAAAATGGCTGCAGTGCTTCTTAGATTATGAGTCTGAGACACTCCCACTGTTCTCGGATTGACCCTCATGTGAGCAGTTCTGTCCAATCCACGAACAGAGGGAGTGTCCTGGACTATGAGAAATGCTGTGGCCATTTTGAGACCACACAGAGGGAACCCTAAAATGATGGATCCACGGCAGAGGAGGGCAACCGGAGGGCACCAGGTAATATTACTCCATATAACCCATCACATTGATAGTTTTGTCTCTGAGACCGGAGGGTCGCTTTAAGTATTTTTATTCCCAATTTCAGAAAGAAAAATTAAAATGCGATTGTTTTGTTTATTTGTGGGTGTAGAAACGACTGTAGCTCTTGCCAGAACATGCACACCTTCATCTCAATGTGACGTCAAGGGCAGCATAGGCGTACAGCAAGGACAAATCAAGATGGTAACCTCATGTTGTGACACTGACGGCTGTACTCCCGCTATTCCTGCATGTAAGTCCTCCACTTTGTGATATTTCATTTTTCCATTTTCTATATATATCTGTAGTTTGGGAAAGGAAATAGTCAATTGTCTCTAGGTTTCTGAGATTACTATTTGAATTTGGGAAACAAAAAAATTATATTGAGTAGCACAGCAGAATTGCAATGTCACAATGTGGCACACTCTCACTTGGGTGTGCACTACAATCAGTGAGATTTTCGAGCCACATAACATTTTTAATTCTACATATGGGTGAAAAAAAAATAAAAATAATCTACTTGCCTTTCAATCCCCCGCGGCTGCCATGCCCACTGTTGCCAGGTTCCTTCCATTTATGTTTAGGCCACTCCACCATTGATTTTGTCATCTTGACGCAACACCGCAGCAGCCGATTACTGGTCACAGTAGTGATCCTCGCTGACATTACCACCGTGTCTAGTGCCCCATTATGGCATAAATGTTATGAAAATATTTCCTCTATTTATTTCTCTTTTTCTCCTTTTTGGTGCCAGTACCTACAACAAGCTCTGTCCCCAATGGACTGGTCTGCCGATCCTGCCTTTCTGCTGACTCTAACTGGTGTTACACTTCAGATACTTTACAATGCACAGGAGACCAGAATATGTGTCTTCTCCAGACAACAGAAATAATGGGTAACAAAAATTGTTCCATATTTTTTTTTTACTTCGCATTAAAGGGAACCATTGACTAAGATTGACAGGTTCTCTAGATAAGATTTCTTATCAACACTGAACTAGTGAGCTCTTTTGTGCCCTCTAATATTGGGTCCAATATGCATTAGGGGGCCGATTAAAAAGGTTTAAGTTGGGCTAACACCTAAGATTATGATCGTATTTGGCTGATCATGCCATTCACACTCATATTCAGCCAACAACGGCCTAAAATATCCAACCTGACAGATCACATTTTTTACAAACTTTAGTCTATCATTGGCCATCATGAATGGTGCATAATTCCATATATGTTTAAAACAAAATTGGCTACTGACTTTTATCTTATGTACATGCTGTAAAGGAATAACAATAACAGGAAAGCACTGACATATCAGCCCCTTTCCTGCTGCTGATTGGCATTGAGGGCTCACAGCCGAAAGTCCAATTGAAAAAATGTATTTCTATTTTAACACTGAAACATCTCTTAACATGTCAGGTCTCTAATTTGGGTAAGAAAACTCTGTTTCCTATGCACATATGTATAGAGGAAGGAAAGTGACAACCTGTCAACCCCAAAGTGATGTCATGTTTCACTTATTGGGGTGTTTTCCATGGGGGTTGGGAAGGAGCTGAAAATCATTAACAACTGTGGATGGAAATGCAATTACCGATAATAATAAATAAAATATGATAAATAAATATGATTTATACAAGCTGTCTAACAGAAAACTGGCCAATCACAGTGCAGCTTTTGTTTTCAAGACAATTTAGGAAATTAAATCAGCACTGTGATTGGCTGCTATGACCAACGAGGCCCGTTTCTCTATTAGACGTTCTTCTAAGGCTATGTTCACACAGAGTATTTTGCCGAGTTTTTTGACGCAGGAACCGCGTCGCAAAACTCGGCAAAAACGGCCCGAAAATTCCTCCTATTGATTTCAATGGGAGGCGTCGGCGTCTTTTTCCCGCGAGCAGTAAAACTGCCTCGCGGGAAAGAGAAGCGACATGCCCTATCTTCGGGCGCTTCCGCCTCTGACCTCCCATTGACTTCAATGGGAGGCAGAGAAAGCGTATTTCGCGGTGTTTTATGCCCGCGGCGCTCAATGGCCGCAGGCGAAAAACGCAGCGAAATACTCCGCGAAAATCGGCGTGCAGGGAGAGGAAAATCTGCCTCAAACTTCCAAACGGAATTTTGAGGCAGATATTCCTCCTGCAAAATACTCCGTGTGAACATAGCCTTAGGAGGCTTATTATTGTGTTAAGTGAAATTTCCTATGTGCATCTTTGTAGAACCAGTCTCAGCTTCAACAGCCATTCGGGGGTGCGCATCAAAGAGTGTCTGTGATATTGGCAGCCAGTCCCAAACCATTGGAGGAATATCAACTGTCGTTAAGTTTATCTGCACCAGTGCCGGTATGAGTCTCCATAAAGTCGTCCTAACTCCGGCCATTGCGTGTCTTCTACTGCTGAAATTCTTCTTCTAATAGTTGTTGAGAATCCTGGAGGAATGGGGCCAAAAGAAATGACAAATGTTTGAAATAGTTTTTTCTTCTATTGTTTCTATCATTTTCAGAATGTTTCCAGTGAACCTTGGCTGGAAAATAAAACAATTGTCTCCTGTATCTATTTATTTTCATTCTCTTGTAAATTTGATTAAAATAACACCATAAAAAAATGTTTTCTTCTTCTCCTACTTATTCATTCATCTTATTTTAGATTTGCATGGACCACAAATGCGAGTACATATAAAGTTCTCTAACCTCTTAACTGTTAACTGTTAAATGTTTAATTCAGTGTATGAAGCCTCCCGTGTTTGTAAACTGGGAAGAAGAATCCCCCAGACTTCCTCATTCTTTTAATACTATTCTCGCCTCTGCTCCATGCTGGGTTTTCCGACACAGATCCTGTAACCTTCACTCTCTGCCCCAAGAAGACAAAGAAATGCTCAATGAGCCCATTTCCCTTGAGGAAGTCTGCGACATGATGAAGGCCCTTTCCTCTTATAAATCCTCGAGAGTTTACGTATCTATTTTACAAAGTCTTCCAAGATCCTCTCTCAATGTATCTGCCAGAAATTCCTTTTAAGGACCCCTATCCCATCTTAATGCTTCGTTATTATAAGTGTACTCCCCAAGCCCAGAAAGGTTCGAATGGTGTAATCTATTGGCCTTCCAGATCATGCAAAACCCTAAAATTTGGGGTATCCTAGTTGGTGAACAAGAATTGTCAGCATTCCACCTCGGTGATCATGTGAGCGGGAGTGCTCCATGAGCTCTCTCTCGTCTCTCCTCCCCTCGCCTGTTCAGAGCATGGTGTTTGCTGGTGGTATGCGGTGAGGTATGGCAGGACTCAGTATGCACAGGCGAGATTTTTGTGGGACTCTGGTGGCTGTTTGGTGGGGCTAGATGAGTATGCTGGAAGTATATGCCAAGTGGGACACTACTGAGATCTACCGGCTTCCTTATTAACTGTGGTGTTTGCTTAAGATTCCAAGGTGTTTCTTATGCTAATATCATTTACTGCATTCACTCATCACTCATTGTGGTCCTCTATGGCTGCAGAGGTCCTCTATGGCTGCAGAGGTCCTCTATGGCAACATGCCAACTGTCCTGAATTTGCTGGGACTGTCCCAAATTTACAGAGACAGTCCCGGAAAAAAACTTTCCCGGGACTTGTCATGGCAACTGCTACTTTCAATTGTATCTGTGTCCTCAGGACTCAGAGACAATTGAATACTATTAAAAGCCGGAAACTATCCGCTTCCTCCTCTACCATTCACTCCTCCTGGAGCGAAATCCCCGGCCAAAGCGTTGCCGACGAGCTGGCTGAGGATTCCGCTGCAGAAGGTGCCACTAACATCACTGCCGTTATATGGACAGGGAAGTCAGGGCTCTCTCTCTATGAGCAGAATTCCCGGCCAGGGCATCAGCATCGCTTTGGCCGAGGATTCCGGCGCTCCAGGAGTAGCCCATGACTTCACTGCCCATATAAGGGCAGTGACATCAGGGGTACCACCTGCAGCGGAATTACCGGCCAGAGCATTGGCAACGCCTGGCCGGAAATTTTGCTCAAAGAAGGAGCCACATACGACGTCACTATCGATATATGGACAATGAAGTCAGGGGCTCCTCCTGGAGCGCCGGAATCCCTGGCCTAAGCTTTGCCGAAGCCTGTCCAGGGATTCCACTCATAGAGGGAGTTACAATGGCTCTATCTGCAGGGAGGGGGTTGGGGGCTATCAACAAGGGGAGCATGTGGCACTATCTACATCGGGAGCATGTGGCACTATCTACAGAGGGAGTCTGTGTAGCTTCTACAGGGCGGCTGCAGGGCTCTATCTACAGGGGGGTCGTGTGGAACTATCTACAGGGGTCACTAAGGCATCATCTACAGGGAGCAGTGTGGCGCACACCATCTACAAGTGGCACTGAGTGTGGCACTATCTAGGCTAGCTTTTACGCTACCAGTAGTTTTAAGCACATATCGCCTAGTAATAAAGTGAGACATCACCTGCCTGTATACAATCAGATAACCAGAGAGATACCGCCCACCATAGTAGTTGTCAGCCAAACTAGTGTAGAAATGTTGTTCCTTTTTTTGTATGCAGAGATTCTGGAAAACCACACCGCACTAGCTAGACCCACAAGATAAACCACACCCCCATAAGACACACCCACCAAAGACACCACACCCTATGTGTCCCTGATTTTTTTTTTCAAATGTTGGCAACTGTATCTATGGCTGCTGAGTTCCTCCATCGTTGCTGAGGTCCTCTATGGCTACTGTGGTCCTCCATTCCTGCCTAGATCCTCCATTATTGCTAAGTTGGTGTTACATAGTTTCCATTGCTGTTGGTTTCCCTCATTGCTGTTGGGTTCCTTCATTGCTGCGGAGCTCCTACCATTGCTGCTGAGCTAATCCGTTGCTGCGGAGTTCCTCCATTGCTGCAGAGTTCTTCTATTGCTGCTGAGTTCCTCTAGTGTTGCTGAACTCCTCCGTTTCTGTTGAGTTCCTCCTTTGCTGCCGAGTTCCTCCATCGTTGCTGAGTTCCTCCACTGCCATTGTGTTTCTCTACGGTTGCCGAGCTCTTCCATTGCAGCTGAGTTCCTCCATTGCTGCCAATGTTCCTCCAGTGCTGCTGTGTGATCCACCTCCGCTGTGTGCCATCATTGCCGGTGAGTTCCTTCACTGTTGTCGAGACCCTCCATAGCTGCAGAATCCCTCCAACGCCGCTGAGCTCCTTCTTTGCTGTGGAACTTTTCTATATTTGCGGAGCACCTCCATCCCTGTTGAGTCTCTTCATTGTTGCTGAGTTCTGCTACGGCTGCTGAACTTTTCCACTGCTGATGAATTCCTCCATTGCGAAGATAAATGCCCTAACTACGCCGGCTGGCGAATACTAAAAGCTTTCCGGCATCTTCTGGCCGGTGCCGCTTCTCTCCTCCGTTTTCTGCTGATGGCGCCATCCCATGCCACCGCCGATCAGATTTCTCACCTTGCCTTGTCTACTGCTGGTAATTGGACGCGCGCTGACCATTCTTTTCTCAAAGTGCCAGCGCATGCCAAAATTCCACCCTACTTTCCTAAGCTATAAAAGGCTTCCACTTACTCCACTCAATGCCTGAGCAATTACATTGTATTCTCTAGCTTGCTAGTAGTATCCTGCATATCGTTTGGCTAGATTTTGTGTTATTGACCTCTGCCTGTACTTTGACCATCCCTGCATGCCGCATGTCCTGACCTCTTGCTAGTCAACCATGATGACTCTATTCCGCCTGACCCGGCTCTGCTAACCATGAGTGTAATTCTGTTGCCTGTCCTGACCTACGCTATACCTGACCCTACATACTGTCTGCTGATTCTGTGCCACATCTGTTCACATCGGCAGTTGGCTAGGGAGACTACTCTGGGGGTAGCATCCTGGGGATACTAGGGCCAGGTCCACATCTCCATACGGATGTCTTAGGGTGGACACCTAATTATCAAATCCCTTTGTGACACAATGGTTCTACAACATCCTCCGTAGGACCCGTGATAGTCTTACTATTCACGGCCTTATGACAATTGGCATAATACACATCCCTCCCCTATATGAACTCTAACATATAATTGGCAATCCCTAAAAGTAATCTATAACCACTAATGACATAAATTCTGAGTTTATAGAGAAGGGGTCTATGGTTCAGGACTCTCATCTATTAACCAGAACAGAGAGTGACACAAATATCTTCTCATTATGAAGCACCTATAATGTCTGTACATTACAAAGACAGATTTGTAATTAGATGCCGCATTTCCCCCCATTGTGGCGTAGTTTAATCTCATTTCATCTCCTCTGCTTGCCTGACAGCCACCAAAAGTTTATAACTAGCTTAACCCTCTGCCTACTGACATTGGGAAGACCATACCCATTTTGTTTTTTTACTACAGGCAGTAAAATGAAGTGTTTATGTTTCTACCAGTGTTAATATAGTTTATTTGGCCACTAGATGTCAGCACGTGCACTGTATTACATATGTATGAATGCTAGAATGCACAAAAATTATGAATACATAAAAGAAACAAACTCCACAGTATTGTGTAGATTTATTTTTCCTTACATTTAGGTATTTATTGCTGTAGAGATCTTGGTGTACAATTTACTAGATCAGTTCATTCAGCAATTGGGGAAGTGGGGGAGGGGGCATTTCATAAAGTTTCGAATCATCACTGGAAGCAGTTTGCAAAAAGAGTGAAATAATAAGAGAATAAAAAGCAATAGATACAGGAGACAATTGTTATATTTCTTTGTGCTTAGATATTTCCCAGCCAAGATTCTTTGGGAAAAATCTTGCCATGATAGGATTTGTCATTTAGTTTGGCCCCATTCATCCAAGATTCCCAACAACTGTTAGAAGTACAATTTCAGCAGTAGAAGACACGCAATGGCTGGAGTCAGGACGAATTTATGGAGACTTATACCGGCACTGGTGACACTCTTTGTTGCGCACCCCCGAATGGCTGCTGAAGAAGAAGCTGATCCTACAAAAATACAAACAAAATATTTCACTTAACACAATATTAAGCCTCATAAATGAAGAGTGTCCAACAGAAAAACCAATCACAGTGCAGATTTCATTTGGTAAATTGTCCTGAAATTAAAAGCTGCACTGTGGTTGGCTAGTTTTTTGTTTATTTTTTGTTAGCCTTGGCTATTAAAGGGTTAAACAGCTGGGGTCTGAGTTTTTTTCTGATCCCAGCTGTATCCACTAGGCTTTTCTACGTTTAGGAGCTGTTAGTTACAGCTCTTGCTTAGAGAATGAGTGCACCCAGGAGCGCTCATAAGCCTTTTCTGCAGTGACGCCAAAATACGTCTCTGTAGACTGGAGACCTGCATCACCTGACGTCAAAAGGCGGTTAAGGGATCAATGTCCATAAATGCATTTCCACCCACCGAAGTCCAAGATTGCAGCGTCTTTCCAACCCTCATTGAAAACAGGCTAAATTTAAAACGTAAAGAGAAAAAATATTATTTTTTGCCCAAATTGAAGACCTGACAAGCTAGGAAATGTTTGAGTTTCAAAATAGAAATATATTTTTGTCCATTGGTCTTACTGCTGTGAGCCCTCAATGCCAATCAGTAGCAGGAAAGGGGCTCATATGTATGTGCTTTCCTGTTATTGTTATTTCTTTACAAAGGGATGGTAAAGGTCCATAAACACGGACCGATTCCTGAACCGGTAAAACAAGTGCCGTTCGACAATATAGCACGTCAATCGGTCCATTTTGAGGAGCAATAATCGGAATTTACATCTTATTGCCAGGATATCCCCAGTTTACATGGGAAGATGTGCTGCCGACTGGCAACCATTTTTTTGCTGCCTAATAGATGCGATCAGACGATGAAAGAGCATATGAACGCTCGTTCACTAGAACATTGGCCAGTGTAAAAGGTCCCTAAGTCTCTTTACTGGCCCCTTAATGGGCATTCTGAAGAGCTATTTAGTGGTCACAAAGTGCTCAATAGTTTAGTGTTGATAAAAAACCTTATCAACCTTAGTCAAGGGTTCCCTTTAATGTGAAGTAAAAACTTTAACAATTTTTGTTACCTGTTACTTTTGTTCTCTGGAGAAGACACATATTCTCGCCTCCTGTGCATTGTAAGGTATCTGAAGTGTAACACCAGTCAGAGTCAGCAGATATGCAGGATCGGCAGACCAGTCCATTGGGGTTAGAGCTTGTTGTAGGCACTAGAAACAAAAAGGAGTAAAAGAGGAATCAAAAGAGGACTTTTTCATAACATTTACTCTGTAATGTGCTTCATGTATGAACCTATGAAGAATTTTCATCATCCATCCTTCTCTTTGTTAACCCGTTAGTGACCGCCAATATGCCTTTTCACGGCAACCACTAATGGGCTTTATTCCGATGCAAACGCCTTTTCACGACGCTGCATTGGAATAAATAAACAGAGCAGGGAGCCATTATATCTCCCTGCTCTCAGCTACATTCGGTAGCTGTGGGCTGGGAGCATACCTGCTCGAACGGGCGAGATCGATATCACTATCCATCTCGCCAGTTTAACCCCACAGATGCGGAGCTCAATAGCGAGCACCGAATCTGAGTGATTTTGGAGAGAGGGAGCGCCCTCTCTGACACACAGGCACCCTTGAGTAAGATCGCAGGGTGTTGGTGGTTTCTATGGCAGCCGGGGGCCTCCTCAGGACGCAGATATAGTTGAACCCAATGCTGAAGCAGGGAACCATCACCTCCCTGCTACAGCATTCACTGTCCACCCTTTGAGGCCTCCCCGGTCACAGCGCTACTTAAAGCACTGAGCCTGGGGAAGCCCTTGACGTCACTGTCCATATATGGACAGTGATAACGGGCTTTCACCTATGGAGTCCCCGGCCAATGCAAGCTCTTTACTTCTATTTTATTATTACTCTTGTCCATTATTTTATTATTATTAGTATTAGTATTAATAATAATAATTTTATCAATAAATCAATAAAACATAAAGCAAAGAAAAAGACTAATAATTCATACTTTCGAAGACTTACTTATCGCTACAAAAGTTGACAGGAGGCTCAGAATTCCCATCAGAGAAGTCATTGTTCAGCTTTTGCAGACAGCTCCTACTGTGTGATGAAGAACATGGTTGGGGGATTTAATTTATAGTTATATTTGGGGCGGGACATGAAAAAATCTTAACGCCAATATTTCAAAGAAATAAAAGCC
The DNA here is from genome assembly GCF_050947455.1 of Rhinoderma darwinii. Taxonomy (NCBI): domain Eukaryota; kingdom Metazoa; phylum Chordata; class Amphibia; order Anura; family Rhinodermatidae; genus Rhinoderma; species Rhinoderma darwinii. The sequence continues at coordinate 99,922,965 of NC_134696.1, read as the reverse complement.
AACAAAAGAAAGATAAAGTTTGTCTAAAACTTGTTTTTCTTGATATAACAGGGAATGTTTCATCGTAAAAATACCATATTTTTTAATAGAAACTGTTAGCAGTTTTGAACCCTCAAATGAAAAATAATTTAAAGGGAACTTTTCAGCAGTTATGAGCCCTTAAAACTTCTGACTGTTCTATGTACACGGTAGGGAGTGCAATGTAACGATACCTCTTTTGTCAGTCATGAGAATTGCATGACCGAGAAATCTACATTTTAATGTCCCCCGACGGGATCAGCAGAGTTGTCTTTTATTAAAAAAATGGGTCAGTAGAGTCATCTCATTATCATTAGAGTGCAGGGTCAGTAGAGTCACCTCATTACGATTAGAGTGCGGAGTCAGTAGAGTCATCCAACTTTCATTAAAGAAAGGGGTCAGTGGAGTCATCTTATAATCCTTAAAAAGCCGTCGAGCAGAGTCATCTCATAATAAATAGAGAACCGTGTCAGCACAATCATCTTATTATCATTAGAGAGAAGGGTCAGCAGAGTCATCTCTTTATAATTAGAGGAAAGGGGGCAGCTCTACTATACTGCTGGGGGCCTAGATAAGAAATAGAGTGCAATGCATGGAATTATTCCTGCATAAATTCAGGTGCAGTAAGAGGTAATTTTTTTTCCAACTTATTATTCTGTGTTGAGGACACATATACTGACCACTAGGATGCATGTAGTTATCAGACCAACCAATACAGGGGCCTTGGATAACAACCCATCTTCCCCCTTCCCTAATGGCTTTCACTTCACAAGGAGGGTATGGAGGAAATGTGGAAATATTTGTTTATACTACCTGTTTTGTATGATGATATATTGCAATTTTTTGTACCTTGACTTTTTACTGCAGTAAACAGTTGGGAAAAACACTTTAACAAATTTTCATCTCATTCCCCCTCCCCCTGATGATTTCTATTATCATACTAATCTAATGAGAGTCCATTTACTCAGAAGTTATAATTCACATAGTTACAACACAATGTTCCACCTTTATCTAACACAAGTCCTCCTGGCTAACAGTCCAATAGATAACTAAGGCATGCCTACCTTGTACATGAAAAATAACACTATTTCTGGCCATTATATGATATATATTTTTTTAGCAGTTTACCTCTCTACAAGCCCTACAGCATCTCTAATTCTTAGGTTTCTCTGAGTGAGTGAGTGGAGCCTAACTACTATCATGTCATCATTATACTGCACACAGAGAAGAAAGAAATCCTGGCTCACTATTTCTCTGTAGCAAACCAACAGAAGCTGAAATAATTTTATACAGAAATAATGACACTTACTAAAAGCTGCATGGAGCGGATTATACAGTAGTAATGAGCAATGTAGCTGGGAATCCAGCACTGGTATGAGATATAATACTTACTAGAAGCAGCAGCAGAATGGAAGGCATAATATAGCAGTAATGATTATTATAGCTTAGAATTCAGCACTCAAGTGAAATAGAACACTTACAAGAAGCAGAATGAAGGAGATTATACAGCAGTAATGAGCAGGGTAGCTGAGAATCTAGTACTGGGGTGAGATATAATACATACTAGAATCTGCAGCAGCATGGAGGAGATTATACAGCAGTAATGCGCATTTTAGCTGTGAATCCAGTACTGGGTGCGATATATAAAACTTACTAGAAGCAGTAGCAGCAGCACGGATTACATTATACAGCAGTTTTGAGCAGTGTAGCTGTGAATCCAGGACCAGGTTGAGATATAACACTTACAAGAAGCTGCTGCAGTGTCTCTCTGTGTCTCCTGTCCTCTCTCTCTCTCTCTCTCTCTCTCTCTCACACACACTCTGCTCCTTCTCACTCCTTCCCCCTCTCCTCTCTATAGAATTCTATGGGCAGCTGTAACGTGATCCGTCAGTGAGCTGATAGTCCATCTTGTCTTGATAAGACGGATTTAGCAGTAAATTTAGAGTGAGTGAACAGGTAGGAGAAGGGGGAGTAGAAAAGGAGCCTGATAAGTGGAGAGAGAGACATTTTTTTCTAGCAAGATCTATTACAAAGTTTCTTATATTCGCTTGTAATATTGATTTATACAAAGTTTCTTCAAAGTGTAGTGACTATTTAACCTCAGCATTTAATATTCTCCAAAAATGTCATCATTCACGTTATGTAATTTTTCTTTATTATAGAACCTGCTTTGTGTATTGTTTCTAGTTTATTTTTACTTGGGATAACATCTAGAAAGCTGCTGATAACTTGACCATTTTGCAAACCCCACTTCAGTTCTTGGGGCACAAACTTTTATAACTACAAACACAATACTAATTTGGAGACATCTGAGTGTAAATCAACAGGAAAAAAGTAGACCACAAGTAATCTTTTATAAGGGCATCACATACGACAATGCATACTCCTGCATACACATATATGAAGGATATGCCATTTTAGGGTCCCTTTACATGGGCAGACAACGAGCGCCGATCGATGATGTAGGAAGTCGATCGACTCTCATTTACCTTAATTTTCACATATCAATGATCGTGAGAGAGTTCGTATGAATGATCATTGATCGATCGTTACTCCTCCTTTCATACACCTTACATTAATAAAGTTCCGGCGATCATCACCCTGTGGAGAATAAATGACACAGTCATTAATTATATTAATTAATGCTCAAAAACGTTTTCTGTAAAATTAAATTGTAACTTGTCCTAATTATTCCATTGCTTTTTTATATGTATCATGAGCCCTGTACTACTGGATAATATTATCAGGTAATTCTGCCGGATCAATTACCAGAAGAAAGGCCTTCTTAACACCACACTTATTTAATCTGGGGATGTTAATTCAGGTGTTTTTTTAAGCGGTCTTTTTGCTTCACACATCCAATCACTTTCACGCTCCTGTCATTTTCACCTCAAAAACATCTCCAGAATCCGCCCTTTTCTTACTGTGGAAACCGCCAAAACTCTCATTGTTGCTCTTGACTACTGCAACTCATTACTAGTCGGTCCTCCCCTCACCAAACTCTCCCCTCTCCAATCTATCCTTAATTCAGCAGCCAGGCTAATCTATCTGACCAACCGATATACCAACGCCTCTACCCTCTGCCAGTCACTGCACTGGTTGCCCATCCCCTTCAGAATTACATTCAAACTTATTACTCTCACCCACAAAGCTCACCACAGTGCTGCACCTCCTTACATCTCCTCCCTCATCTCTGTCTACCACCCTACTCGCGCTCTACGTTCTGCCAACGACCTTAGATTAACATTCGCCATAGTCCGAACCTCCCACTCCTGTCTCCAAGATTTCTCTCGTGCTGCACCAGTTCTCTGGAATGTGCTACCCCAGACAATCAGATTAATTCCCAACATCCACAGCTTTAAGTGTGATCAGACATCTTTATCACACAGGCCTATAACATTCCCTAATCTGACTACTTTCCCTGGCCTCCCATTTACATGAAAACTTGACCCCTTCATTCAGCAGTACCCCTCACATTCCTTGCACCCTAATACATTTCATGTCCGTCATACACGGATACTGGCTGGTGACGGCTCATGCAGCTTTATGTTACCACCCCATGTGTATAAAAGATGGCTGGACCATTGTACTCAACAAGCATTTTTCACACTTTGTCTCTCCCTTATTTCCTCATAGATTGTAAGCTCTTGTGAGCAGCGTCCTCACTCCTCTTGTTTGAATTGTAAATTAGTTTTGCTACTTTGTCTGATATTGCCTGTACAATATACCCCCTGAATTGTAAAGTGCTGCGGAATATGTTGGCGCTATATAAATAAAGATTATTATTATTATTTCTGGGATGATACAATATGAACAACAGGACCGCAACTAGTAATATAAAAGTTGCTATCACATATCATTGTTCTTCTTTTAGGTTTGGGTCCCATCAGGACCATGAACAAGTTCTGTTCATCTACTTCTTCATCTGTCTTCTACACCTCACTGAATGTCACCCTGAGGGTAACCTAATCAATGGGGGTGTCAGACTCTGCAGTGGTGTCCATTGGGGGATTTATAATGACCCACCTACTGGTCAATTCCTAAACTGAATAACACTTGAATGCTACTGACTAGTTCGTCTAGGCTGACTGGCTACTTGCTCTTATCACTCGAGTCTTTGACTTTTTTGCAGTGCGAGATGTGGATCCAGGTGGATTTCTAATTTACCGTGATGACTGTTGATGTCAGCAGGACTTGGTACAGTGTGGTTAAATCTCAACTTGACTATAAAATATTACAGAAAGACCTAGATAAACTGGCAGCCTGGACAAAAACATGGCAGATGAAATTTAATGTTGAAAAATGTAAAGTAATGCACTTAGTATAATAGTATTAATACATATACTTTAAATGGAATAAAACTGGGGATTATGGAACAAGAGAAGGACCTGGGTATTCTGGTAACAAATAAGCTAAGCAGCGCTCAATGTCAAGCAGCAGCTGCAAAAGCAAATAGGATTTTAGGGTGTATAAAAAGAGAGATAAATACCTGTGACTCAAATGTAATATTACCCCTTTAGAAATCCCTTGTAAGGCCACCTCTTGAATATGGAATACAGTTTTGGGCTCCACATTGGAAAAAGGAGAGGGTTCAAAGACGGGCAATTCGATTATTAAATAGAATGGGAGGTGTTGCTTACAGTGAAAAGCTAGAAAAATTGGGCATGTTCAGCTTGGAAAGAAATATGTCTTAGAGGTGATCTTATTAACATGTATAAATATATGTGTGGTCAATACAGAGAACTAGGACATAATCTGTTCCTTCCAAGGACTCTACAAAGGACCAGGGGACATTGATTGCGTGTGGAAGAAAGACGTTTCAGACATCAATATATAAAAGGGTTCTTTACAGTTAGAGCGGTCAAGCTATGGAATGTCCCACCCCAAGAGGTAGTGATGGCAGATACTATGTTAGCATTTAAAAGAAGGCTAGATGATTATTTATTGGCTAATGGCATTGAGGGTTATAATTAATCAAGCAACAAATGACGAGTAATTTATTGAGAAAAGTTGAACTTGAGGGTCCTGTGTCTTTTTTCAACCAATGTAACTATGTAACTATGTAACTATGGTCCTTGTCCTCTATCAAAACGTTGGTAGAATGATCTTCCCATAATCTCCTGCCTTCAGTTCATGACAAGCAGATGGTATTGATTCTGGCTGTGCCTGCTGGCTCTGTGCTTGTCAGAGAAGGAGTCAATCATTTTGACAAGCCATTGGCTTAAGAGTGTTGGCACTTGTTGCCACAACCTTGGTTGGCACAACCTTGGCAATGTAAGTCAATGTTTATATGGTGATACTGTCAACAGCCGATTTGGGAGTTGTTCCAAGTGCATGCAATACAATTGGCAAACACTTGGAGCAAGTTTATATACTCTAAACTTTTCGATTTTGTTTTTTTTCTGAAAAATCATACCTTTCTATTTTCCCATTGGACTAGGTATGCTAGGAAATGTGCAGCCAGTGGATAGTACTGACGATGTGAAGGCAACTTAGATGTGTAAAGTAGCTACATAAAGGAAGAAGATAGTAATCTACCAATCTACAATTCCGCAACAATAAGGAACTCACATTTTTTACCATTGAGTTACATATGACCCTTAATAATAAACATATACAGAAAGAAAAGTTTGCTTTAACTAGGTGTGTTAGTTTAGCAATTTTAAATGCTTGTAGGTATGCAAATATTTTATGTAATGATATCATTCAATGCACAGGAATGCACTTTAATGAACGCCGCATATTTTTATGAGAGGTGTAGTATATGAATAAAAGCAGAGAATCTGTTGCAACACTGGACAACCTCTTTATGTTATTGATTATTCTTTTTGTACTCACACCTGCAGTCGTTCTCTACCTCCAGTCTCTTATCACATGGCTGCTGGAGTACTATGTGTCTCAGCATGGCTAAATTATATATACTAAGTCATTTGCTATGATGGTTTGGAGTACTCAGTTGAACATTAACCACCTTGTATGATTCAAAACGGACAGAAGGTTGAACAGGTATGGGAGCCCCCTGGCCAGCTGACCCCAACCTCTTACTCCCAGACATCTCTTTTATAATATTTAAATTTATAAACTATTCTTGTTTCTATATCCCCTTACATTACACTATCACAATCAAACAATCATATTGACCATGCAACCACACTTGTGTAGTGGTGTAGTCCATACAAAAACGCACGCAAACATTCAGGTAACACATTGTTTCTTCTTCATTAGCCCTTTCTATGCCATATATGATATATCCTTGCAGGAAGGCCCTTCAGTAGCCATGGACGTACCTGATATGTACCTGAGTTAGAGCAGATTGAAATGGGAGCTGCATATATTTGTGGAGGAGGAGAGTCCTGCAAGGGGACGAGCAGGCAGCATGCAGGAAGAGGAGAAGAAGCGGTCATCCTCCTCCTGTCCCTGTAAGGCTGTAGAAGAACCCAGGGGAAAGGGAAATGTGAACTTTTTTTCATGTTATCACACCCCCTTATCAATCAGAGAGCCTGACAGATTTACTAAAATGTATTCCAGTAATTGGCATAAATGAAAGCAGAGATCTGCGCTAATTGGTAGCGGGCAAAGATTTCAGTTTGTGCACGCAGACAGCCAATGATGCGACAAATTGCGACAAATTTGTCGCATCTTACCCCAGCAGAATTCTTCTGTATGAAACGGCAGTTTTTATAAATTGGGGCCTTAGACTCATTTTACAGGCTGAAAAATACCAGGCTAATTTTAAGAGGAATCAGCCTCTAAAATTCAGGCATTTACTAGCGTATTTTCAAAGCGTTTTTCAATTTTGTAAGTGTATTTTGAGGCGTATTTTGGCAGTGATTTTTGAATCAACAATCAAAAAGACTTCAATGGGAAAAATCAGCACATATAAAGCTTCAAGTAGTGAAACATCAATTTTGTTTTTTTTTAAACGTCTTTTACGTGGCATTTTTAAATTCAGCAGTGTAAAAATACGCCTCGAATGAACTACACAGCGCATTTCCTGTTGAAATCAATGGAAAGCTGTTTGCAGGAGTATTTCAAGTATATTGTGGCTATATATACGAGCAAAATACCCTTAAAAATAGCCAAAACCTTCTCAAACCTTCCCCTGAATAATTAATCCAAGCAGTGAAACAATTCTGAGCGTGAAAGCAGCACCATAGATACAGAAGGCGACTTCCACCGTGCCATACCTGAGCAGTAGCAAAAAGATAGGATAAGTATAGGAAGAAAAGTTTACCTTGCACTCGGGATGCAATGATGCAGAAACAAAAAAAAGTAGCCTTGCCCTTAAGGGGTTAAGGACACAGAATTTTTTTGTTTTTGTCCCACTACATTCTAATAACAACTTTTTATATTTCCATCGACATTGTTGTATGAGGGTGTGTGTTTTGTGAGATGAGTACATTTTCCGATGGTATTATTTTAAGGTATGTAAAGTAGCTCAGCTCCAGAAGGAAGAAAACTGTTTTTCTTACCCTGTAAGTCAATATCCTAATCTTTATAGAGAAATTTTCTTACAATGGGAGCCTATAAGTGACACATTCCTCTATATGCCTATGCAGCGTTATACGTCACAGCCTTACCGTCGGATGTATACATCGGGAGATCCTCCTGATGTATATACCTTTGATGTAGGCTATAAACGTGATGTAAAGAAAGCCTTAAAAAGATATTTATTTTTTTTACGCCATTTACTTTACTGTGCCCTATAAATATAAATATATTTAGAATGCTTTATTACTTTTGGTTAAGGAAAACAGTTTTAAGAGGCAAAAACTTTTTTTCTATAATGAATTACTGCCTTAAAGGGGTTATGCGGGGACCAAAAATTATTAGCAGTTTACTTACCCTGGAGCCCGGCCTGGCTGATGGGTTAGTCGGGTGCAGAGCTGCCATAGCTAAATCCCTATTAGGTCGCTGTACTCTATGTACTCACTGTACTATTATTACTATTGCGGTCACATGACGAAGAGTCGTATTGTCATAAAGGAAGGCTGTGCAACTAGACTTCCAGTCTCCTGGCAGCGCAACGGGGAACCAGAAATGGGGGACCGGAATGTATATTAGAGAGTGTACTCACATACTGCAGTTAGTACACTGCTAATAATTTTTGGTCCCCGCATAACCCCTTTAAGAGTAGAATCTGCCTAAGACACAGACTAATAGGGATTTAGCTATGGCAGCTCTGCACCCGATAAACCCATCAGCCAGGACCGGCTCCAGGGTTATGTGGGCCCCTGTGCGATAGAGATATATTGGGCCCCACTACGCCTCATCTATTTGCTAATTTGACTGTATGTATACTTTTAAAGAATGTACTTGGGGTGACAGTCGTCCGACAAAACCATGATAATTGGGCATGATTAGAAGATTTTAGATCTTGACGTGTCTGCTTTAACAAAGAGAGGTAGTTCAATGTATTAAGGTACAACAAGTCCAAGGGAATATAAACCTCCAGGTACTTAATAGCTCTAGATTGCCATTTAATGTGAAATTGATGTTTAAGTGTTCCCCCGAATAGTTGGATGGTGATATGTTAAGGGCTTCTGTCATTGAATAGCTCACTTTAAATTTGCTGATGTGGCCAAATGTCTAAAATTCTTGAACAAGTACTGGAAGAGACACCCTTGGTGTTATGGAATTGCTGGTTGAGCAATTGCCACAGTGATAGTTGATGGAATTGCTAGATGAGCGATTCCCCAAAGGTCGCTGGAGACTGTCAGGAATGAGCGTTCAAGTAAATCTGCAACTTCAAATCCGTCACAACTCTGATCTACAGAGTCTCAGGCCACTCTATGGTTTTGGCCGGAGCCCACCGCAAGGCAGGATGGTTTTTACTGCATAGAACCCAGATTGTTTTACCAGAGTTCAATGTTGGATAAGAGGTGCAATGCAGGTAATACCAGAACAGGTAACAAGACAGCCCGAGGCTAAACAGAGAATCCAACTCACAAAGCTAGGGGATGTCAGGAACAGCAGAGGTCAGAACCAGTCGGGACCAGAAAGTCCAAATCAGAAAGCAAGGGTTAATCCAGAGACAAGCCGAGGTCCAGTTCCAGGAAGTCAAAAGCCAAATGTCAGTAGCTTGATCAAACACAGGGAAACAAGGAAATTCACAAACAAAGAAAAAGGGGAGGAAGCCAGATATAAATACTCCACCCTGACAGGAAGAAAGACAGAGAAGTGGGATAGGCTCAAAAAGTAAAACCAGAACCGCCCAGAAGCTAGACTAGTAGTCATGGCGATCTTAAAGGAACAGATGTTTCCTAACACTTGGGTTGAATATGTATATAGGAGAAAATCATCAACATATAATACCAATTTGTGATGATTCCGACCTATCTATGCAGCTTTGAAGAGTGCTGAGCTATAATTTTGGATTTACGTGTGGGCTTAGACCATTATTGGAGAGGACCCCTACACACTAACTGCAGTGCAAGCCATTCTATTTCATATGTAGATTAGGAAGACAGATTTTCAATCAGATGTCAGTGAGAACTGTGTAATTCTTCATTTATCCTTTGCTGACATAATTTAATCTAATTTGTTTGACTGACAGCAACCTAAATTTTATAACCAGCTTAACCCCCTGCCTACTGACATTGAGAATACCATATCAATTTTTACTATAGGAAGTAAAGTGAGATGTTTTTATTTCTACCAATGTTAATGTCACGATCTGTGGGTATGTGGACCCACTGGGTTGTAGCGGGATAGCTACTGGCCAAACAGTGTACCAAGTCAATGTTTAGCCAGAGCACAAGAGTACCTGTAGTAGTTCAAACAGCAGTAACGGCTAGGCTCAGATGGGACCTTGGCAGCAGACACCAGGCGTGGTGTAACACAGCAGGCGTGACCAGTGGCACAACACGACTCCAACTTTCTAAGGCACAGGAACAAAGGTAGCACGGGAAACAGGTAGGGGAACACTCGGAACTGGATAACAATGAGGGACCATTTGCAAGACTAACACGGGTAACACAACAACGTTCAAGCAAAGAGCAAAGTAAATGGGCAGGGCCCTTCATATAGTCCAGGGTGATCATGGGCTGATTAAAGATTATTTTCATGTGTGCGCGTACGATCGTGCCCGGGCTTAAAGGTCTACGGGACACAGCAGAACGGAGCGAAAGTGAGAGCTGGCGTCTCCTAGGGAGGAGATGCGAGCCAGCGCTCAAAGATCCATGGCTGTGGCCGTCGGGGGGGGGGGGGTGAGTAATCCCGTCGGTCTGCGGCTGTGGACAGTTAATATAGTCTGTTTGGCCACTAGATCTCACCATGTGCACTGTATTAAATATGGATGAATGCTAGAATGCCCAAAAATAATGAATACATAAAAGAGAAAACTCCACAGTATTGTATAAATTTGCTGTTCCTTACATTTAGGTGATTATTGCTGTAGAGATCTTGGTGTACATTTACTATAGCAGTTCATTCAGCAATTGGGGAAGTGGGGGAGGGGGCATTTCACAAAGTCTCGAATCATCACTGGAAGCAGTTTGCAAAGCAAGAGTGAAATTACAAGAGAATGAAAAGCAATAGGAACAGGAGACAATTATTTTATTTAACAGCCAATGTTCAATGGGAAAAATATGAGAATAATAGGAACAATATAAACAAAATTCTATCTGCAAACATTTGAAATTTCTTTTGGCCTCATTCATCCAGGATTCTCAACACCTTTTAGAAAAAGAATTTCAGCAGTAGAAGACACGCAATGGTCGGAGTCAGGACGACCTTACGGACACTTATACCGCCATTGGTGCAGATAAACTTAACGTTGGTTGATATACCTCCAATGGTTTGGGACTGGACACCAATATCACAGACGCTCATTGTTGCGCACCCCCGAATGGCTGTTGAAAGGGAGACTGATCCTATAAGAATACCAATTAGAAATGTTACAATATTAAGCCTCATATATGAAGATTGAGTAACAGAAAAACTGTCCTTGTAGACCATAGCAGCCAATCACAGTGCAGATTTCATTTCCTAAATTGTCCTAAAAATAAAAGCTGCACTGTCATTGGTTAGTTTTCTGTTAGACAGGTTTTATAAACTAGATTTATTTAGTATATTTTATTTATTAATGTCGGTAAATGCATTATTTGTTCATGCGCAGTGTCTTCCTCAACCCCCATGGAAAACAACAGGTTAAATGTGACATCACTTTGGGTTTGAACAGGTTGTCACTTTCCTTCCTCCATAGAGATGTGGATAGAAAAAAGAGATTTCTTTCCCAAATTGAATACGTGACCAGCAAATAGAAATCACTTTTTAATTATCTCTACTACTGTGAGCCCTCAATGCCAATCAGCAGCATGAAAGGGGCTCATATGTACTGTATGTGCTTTCCTGTTATTGTTATTCCTTTACACAGGGAAAATAAATCTTTTAAATGGCCCCCTAATTTAGTAAAGAGTGCTCGCTAGTTCAGCGTTGATAAAAAAAAATCTTATCTGGAGGACCTGTGAACCTTCAGGCCCTTTTACACAGGCCAATGTTCGAGCAAACAAGCGTTCGAACGCTAGATAATTTTGCTGGGGAAACGGTGATGATCAGTCGATAAATGAGCAAATACTCGTTCATTGACTGACTGGATCTTTTATGCGGCCAAAGAAATGGTCACTAGTCGGCAGCACATCTCCTCGTGTAAACAGGGAGATGTGATGTCATCCAGAAGCAAATGCATGCGGATGGACAATCGTATTAATGATTGTTCGTTCCCACGATCCCAACGATTGTTGCCTCTTGTGAATGGATCGCCGCTGTGTCAATCAGCATTAGTTTTACCAGCCAGTATCAAAAGCACGGACCCCTTTGAAGTGAGGTAAGAAAAATAATTATTTTTTTTACCTGTTATTTTTGTTGTCTGGAGAAGACACATATTCTCGCCCCCTGCGCATTCTAATGTATCTGAAGTGTAACACCAGTCAGAGTCAACAGATATGCAGGATCGGCAGACCTGTCCATTGGGGATAACACTTGTTGTAGGTACTAGAACCAAAAAGGAGAAAGAGAGAAAGAAAAAGAGGACTTTTTCATAACATTTACTCGATAATGTGCTTTTGTATGAACCTATGAAGAACTTTCATCATCCATCTTCTCTGGGATAAAAGGGTTGTCCCTCTGCTAGAGGTCCTTAACATCTCAATCAGTTGGTTTTGCCCAGGGCACTTCTTGGTCAGTGGTCACCTTCTCTATGAATGGAAACCATGGAGCTTCAACGCAATACACAGACACCCGTGGTCCTCCAGTGCGAGGACTTCTCATTGCAACATGTCTCTGTGATGTTTTGCTAGAGGCACCACCTGTATTACCTACACATTCCTTATGAGGACACAAAAAATGACGTTGTCCAAGGCAGAAATCTAATTTAAAGGCTATGTAAACCTTTGAGTACATTATTTTTCTAAATAAAACAACGTATTAGAAGATTTAAAACAACTGTTTGAATTGTTTTTTATATAAAATTTTTTATTTTTGTTACTTTTTGAGATACAGCTTCAATGTATCCTGGATACATAGAAGCTGTATCTTACGCTCAAACCCAAATCCATCAGATCAACGGGACTGACGGTTTTGGTGACAGCAAGTCCTGTAGGATCCAGCTCTTATTGATCACATCTAAGTTCATGAACGCAGGAGACACGCAGGACCCGCTGTCACCAAAGCCGGCAGTCCTGTAGCATCTAAGGGAATAATTAGCAGGGATCGGAGTTAACTCCAAAGCAGCACAGTGCCTACTGTAATATATAGTTAACACCCGCTGCCAATAGTGCAGGCTCAGCTACTAAACCGGCGCCATCACAGGTCATACATGTATGGTTGAGTGTTGTAAGGACTCGTGCTTTGTTCTGTACATGTACGGCGGATATCGGGAAGGGGTAACTTAGAAATCATTGCGCTATAGTCTAAGTGTTAGTTCATTAATGCTCTGTATGAAGTCACATGGCTCGTATTCCTGTGTCCTATTGATAAGCACTAAGCAGCAGGGTAACATTGAAATATAGTTGGTAAGGTTAAAAAAAGACACGAGTCCATCCAGTTCAACCCATCCTCCTCAATGTTGAACCTGAAGAAGGCAAAAAGCTTCATGAGGCAGAAATGGATTTTCCTCATCGTCAGGGAAAATAATGGAGAGACTATGTCATGAAAAAATGGCTGTAATTCCTAATCGGTTAATAACAGTAAACTTGGATTCCTAGAGTCAATGAACGATTTCCTTTCGTAGACTACAGGTACATGTAGATAAGAGCAGAAATGGAGGACTTACATGTAGGAATTGTAGGAGTGCAGAGGTCAGTGTTACAACACGCAGTGACCATCCTGATTTGTCCTTGCTGTATGCCGATGCTGCCGGTGAAGTCACATTGAGATGTAGTTATGCATGCCCTGATCAAAGTTTGAGTCGTTACTCTATCTAAAAAAAATCAAAACATAACAATTATTCTTTCTTACTAAAAAATGTTAATGGGGTTCATTGTTTTCGACAATCTGTACTTCTAAGGCTGGATTCACACGAGCATGATCGGTCCGTAAAGGACGGAACGTATTTCGGCCGTAATTCCCGTCTGAACTAAGTTTCTTAAAAATGTATAGAAACCAATGTAAAAAACGGCTGCTGCAGAATTCCACTGCGGACTGTCCACAGCGGAATTCAACAGCAATTCCGCCACGTCTGAATGTGCCCATACTCCCAGGTTTCCCCATGGATTACAGCTGATCGCTGGGGTTCCCAAAAGAGGAGGCACTTCTAAGGCTGGATTCACACGAGCATGTTCGGTCCGTAAAGGACGGAACGTATTTCGGCCACAAGTCCCAGACCGAACACACTGCAGAGCGTCTGGCTCCTAGCATCATAGTTATGTACGACGCTAGGAGTTCAGCCTTGTTACCTCACAAAGGATAGTCTATGCTGGATACAATGGTAACAAACCCCTAAGGCTGGGTTCACACCCCCTATTTACGGACGTAATTCGGGCATTTTAACCTCGAATTACGTCCGAAAATACGGCTCCAATGCGCGGGCAAACATCTGCCCATTCATTTGAATGGGTCTTACGATGTTCTGTGCCGACGGTCATTTTTTTTACGCGCCGCTGTCAAAAGACGGCGCGTAAAAAAGACGCCCGCGTCAAAAAAGTGCCTGTCACTTCTTGGGACGTAATTGGAGCCGTTTTCCATTGGCTCCATAGAAAAACAGCTCCAATTACGTCCGTAATGGACGCTGCGAAAAACGCCTGCAACATGCCATTACATCTGAAATTCCGGAGCTGTTATTTCCTGAAAACAGCTCCGTAATTTCAGCCGTATCGGACGCTGCCGTGTGAACATACCCTAACTGTGACAACGCTTGGGTCGCTATAGGTTTTAAACTCCTGGATGCAAAAATGAATGTGCCAATTCACTGACAGCAAGCAGGAATATAAAAATACTAGAAATTGAAAAACAAAGTCTATTAAAAAGTCACAAAACTTTATACAATGATTAAGATGTTTTACGTAAAACTGGCACCCCCTTTAAAGAGAAACTGTCACCTGCCCAAAAAACTGCAGCTGACATATCAATTAGATTGCAGGCGCCTCACAGATTCTGACGCTTTTAATTTTTTTCTTCTAGCCACCACCGTTGCTGAGATATCGGCGCCGTTATTTTTGGTGCCCGATATGCAAATAAGGCCTTTGACTGTCAAGTGGGCGGGTAACACCTGTTACATGATAAGGGGTAACCACCCACTTAACAGTCCAAGTCCTTATTTGCATATCGGACAACAGAATTAACGTTCCCAATATCTCAGGAACGGTGGGGGCTGGAAGAAAAAAATAAAAAGCATCAGAATCCGTGAGGCGCCTGCAATCTAACTGAGATTTCAACTGCAGTCTTTTGCGCAGGTGACAGGTTCCCTTTAAAACACTGCAAAGATTGTACTAAGTCATATAACTAACCTGCTCTGGCTTCACTGTATGAGGATCCACACACAGAGCCCGAAGGACAAGTGATGCTGCTGCCTGAGCACGTGGAGGCGAATGAAGACGAACACACGGTACACGTGAGAGCGTAACCTAAAGAGACGTCACACGATCAGCACATCCATCAATTATTACTCTGTTGTTTGCCAAAACTTTTATTTCTGCTGCAATGACACTGAGATGAGCGTCATCCGAGACAAAAGACAAAGGGCACGTTCAGACGTGGCGGAATTGCTGTTGAATTTCGCTGTGGACAGTCCGCAGTGGAATTCTGCAGCAGCCGTTTTTTACATTTCTTTCTATACATTTTTAGGAAACTTAGTTCAGACTTTGCGGAGAATAACTGCGGAAATTAGGCTGCTAAAAATTCTAGACTGTCCATGACTTTGACAGTGGGCAAACTTACAAAATCAGCAAGGGATCAAATACTTATTTCCTTCACTGTATACACAGAACCGAGTGTCAAATTGACCTGGGAAACCGCGGTTTCTCATGGCCGATTTGCACCGGTGCGGGAGCCATTTGCACGGATCCCTCATAGGCTTGAGTCTATTCAGGTATTCGGGAAAACGGGCAAGAATAGGACATGCTAAATACTATTTTTTCCAGGGCCGTTCACACGGTCAGTTAAAAAAACAGCCGTGTGAATAGCTCCATAGACCTGCATTAATTTTAATGCAGCCGTGTGACGAACTCTAAAAAAAAGTCCGTCACATGGAAGACTTTCCCTGTTGTCTGAAGCAAGCCCTTAGGGTACGAACACACACTGCGTAAACTCTGTGGATTTTTTCCGCAACTTATTAATTGCGTAAAATCCACAGCGTAATACAGTAGCAGCAGTGTGGGTGACATTTCAAGAAATCTCGTCCCCACATTGCGGAAAAATGCCGCCGAAAAAAACGCCTCCCTGGATGACGTTGCAGGCCATGTGACGGCTGCAGATAATCACAGGCTGCAGTCACGTGGCCTGCAATGTCATCCAGGGAGGCCGGAGCGGTCATCAGAGGAAGGGGTAGGTATGTGTGATAATTTATGCAGCGGAATTTACGCCCGAAAAAAAGCACCACATTGGTTGCTTGATTTCTGACGGCATTCGCTGCGGAGTACACAGTGGATGTACGCTGCGCAGTTTGATGCAGCGTATTCGCCCTGAAAACGCTGTGCGTGTTTCTACCCTTAAAGTTCACGAACAGGAGCGGAGGTAATACCTGTGCTAGAGACTTAGGCTGAGTTCACACAGAGTTTTTTTGATCTGCCTGCACTCCGTTTGCTGCGATTTTCGCTCGCGCCCATTGAGCGCCACGGTCAAAAATGCTGCAAAATACGCTTTCTCTGCCTCCCATTGAGGTCAATGGGAGGTCAGAGGCGTAAACGCCCGAAGATAGGGCAAGCCGCTTCTTTTTCCCGCGAGCGTTTTTTACCGATTGCAGGAAAAAACACGCCTCCCATTGAAATCATTGGGAGGCATTTTTGGAAGTTTTTTGGCACGTTTTCTGACCTGGTTTCCGCATCAAAAAAACGTGTTAAAAAAACTCTGTGTGAACAGGGTCTTATTGTTCTGGAGAAAGGTAGAAAAAACACAAAGCGCACAATAGTGCATGACACTGTGATGGTACACGTGTGAACAAGGTGTTAGATAGTGCTCACCTGGTGCAGTTATGCTGGGAGCATAACATCCAGTGTAGTAGATTCCAGACAGGTAGCCTCCACGACGTATTGGTGGCAGGATCCAATTGCAGCATAGAACCCGATTTGAGAACTTGGAAAGCAAAGTCTCAATAATGAATGGAGGGATAAAAGCAAAAATGCAAAAAAAGGGCGTTTTCCATGCGCTACTGATCAGTATAGTTACCCATACACGTAAAACCAAAATCCTCAAAGATACCAATGTGGTCGGTATTATAGGGATTTTATTGGTACAATGGTAAATATAAAACACAACTGTTTAACAGTGAACAGTTTCGAAACCGAACCGGTTTCTTCCTCAGGTAGTATATAAATAGATGGGTGGGGTGCCAGTTAAATAACCTAGTGAAAGGTCAGTTAGAGGCAAGAACTACCGGGTCGGTTCAGAGATAAAAGACCAACCCAAATTACATAACATACATATAATCACAACTGATAAAACAAAGATAAAAAATATATATATATGAAACATATATGTATATATATGTCCAATGAAAAACAATTATTTATAATAGTTAGAAGTTGTCTGATTGGTAAAGACATACTATATTAACGTAATTGAACATATATATATACAAAATATATACAAAATTCTGCACATATATAATTACATTGTCTAAAAATATAATTTAATAGTGGATTAAAAACGAATTATTTAAAAAGGAAAATATGTTATAAAATATTTTTAAAATATATTGATTAAAAATGAGGAAAAAAGTAAAAAATGGTAGTGCATTTTTTACTTTTTTCCTCATTTTTAATCAATATATTTTAAAAATATTTTATAACATATTTTCCTTTTTAAATAATTCGTTTTTAATCCACTATTAAATTATATTTTTAGACAATGTAATTATATATGTGCAGAATTTTGTATATATTTTGTATATATATATGTTCAATTACGTTAATATAGTATGTCTTTACCAATCAGACAACTTCTAACTATTATAAATAATTGTTTTTCATTGGACATATATATACATATATGTTTCATATATATATATTTTTTATCTTTGTTTTATCAGTTGTGATTATATGTATGTTATGTAATTTGGGTTGGTCTTTTATCTCTGAACCGACCCGGTAGTTCTTGCCTCTAACTGACCTTTCACTAGGTTATTTAACTGGCACCCCACCCATCTATTTATATACTACCTGAGGAAGAAACCGGTTCGGTTTCGAAACTGTTCACTGTTAAACAGTTGTGTTTTATATTTACCATTGTACCAATAAAATCCCTATAATACCGACCACATTGGTATCTTTGAGGATTTTGGTTTTACGTGTATGGGTAACTATACTGATCAGTAGCGCATGGAAAACGCCCTTTTTTTGCATTTTTGCTTTTATCCCTCCATTATTGTTCTGGAGAGCCTACTGGTTTTAATCATTAGAAATTATTGTGATTATTTTGTTATTATTATATTATATTTTTTTATTATTTTATTTTATATTATTATTTTATATTTTTTTATTATTTTATATTAAATGATTATTATTAATAACAATATTATGAATAAATCCCTAAAAAACAAAAAACAAACAAAGGGACAAATAATTAATGTTACGATTTGTCAGAAAACTTACTTGGTGCTAAAAGAGCCGAGAGAAGACTCAGAATTGCGATCAGGGAAGCCATTGTCCAATTCCTGTAGACCGCTCCTAGTGTGGAAGCAAAACTTAGTTGAGGTTCTTAATTTATAGTTTTTTTTGGGCGGGACATAATTTCCCAGACCCCAGGGCCGGCGTTTGCACCCGGCGAACTGCTCTTGTAGGGGTGCACTCGGCCGCCGGATGCTTGTATAACCTAGAGCCGTCCGTGGTAGATTGCAGAGAGGAGCAGATAAAAATAATGAAAACCCTCACCTACACGTTCCCCCGCCGAGCGGAACGGTCCCGTCACTGGCTTCTTACTGCTACTTGCTGCTTCTTGCATCCACAATTATAATGCGGTGGGCGCAGAAGACGTGAACATGACGTGATTACGTCATCTGCGCCCACCGCTATGTTATTGTGGTTGTGAGCGGCGCCAGTAAGACGGCAGTGACGGGACCGTTCAGCTCGGCGGGGGAACGCGTTAGCTGAGGGGGTTTTCATTATTTTTCTTGGAGAAAAGGCACCAAACTGGGGGATTAGGTTTTATATGGGAGCACAGACAACGGACTAACTTCTATATGGAGGTATGTATGTTGTATGTATGTATGTATGTATGTATGTATGTATGTATGTATGTTATATGTGTGTGTATGTATGCATGTATGTTGTATGTATGTATGTATGTATGTGTGTGTGTGTATGTATGTATGTATGTATGTATGTATGTTGTATGTGTATGTATGTATGTATGTATGCATGTTTTATGTATGTATGTTGTTTGTATGTATTTATGTTGTATGTATTTATGTTGTATGTATGTATGTTGTTTGTATGTATTTATGTCCATGTATGATACTGTCTGATGGCCCCTTTCGCTGAGCCTACCTTTAAGTAGGCTTAGATACATGGTCTAACAGACAGTAGCACACGTGGGCCCTGTATCTAAGCCTACCACATGTGTTACCATTTTTTTTTTGTGTTTGTGTTTTTTCACAGGTTCGGTCGTTGGACTACTTCGGATTCGAGGACTACTTTGATGACAGCTTTTTTTATTTTCAATAAAATGGTTAATGAGGGTTGTGTGGGGGGGGGGGTTTATTTCAATAAAATGTTTTTTCTACGTCTTTGTATTTTCTTTTAAACTTTTATTACTACCGCTTCAGTAATGGCCACTGGCTGATTGACAGCGTCCATTACTAAGGCGGGGCTTAATGTCAGCCAGTATAAAGGCTAACACTAACCCCCATTATTACCCCAGTACTCACCGCCACCAGGGGTATTGGGAAGAGCCGGGTATGATCCAATACCCGACTATCTATAGTGATGGAGGGGCACTGGTGCGGTCACAGGCTGGTGTTATTAGACTGGGAAAAGCCAAAAACAGTGACCCTTCCCACCCTGGTAATGCTAGGCGGCTACTGCTGTGTTGTATTTGGCTGGTTATAAAAATGGGGGGGGGGGGCCCCAAGTCATTTTTTACAATTATTTTAAAAAGATAATAATAACAAAAAAATAATGACATCGGGCCCCCCCCCCCCATTTTTATAAACAGCCAGATACAACACAACAGCAGCAGCCTAGCATTATCAGGATGGGAAGGGCCACTGTTTTTGGCTTTTCCGAGTCTAATAACACCAGCCTGTGACCGCACCAGTTTCCAACCATCACCACAGATGGTGGCGGTGGGTACCGGGATAATAATGGGGGTTAGTGCTAGCCTGTGCACCGGCTAACACTAAGCCCCGCCTTAGTAATGGACGCTGTTAATCAGCCAGCACCTATTATGAAGCTGGTAGTAATAAAGTTTAAAAAAAATACAAGGACATGGAAGAAATATTTTATTGAAATAAAAATCCCTACACAACCCTCATTAAACATTTTACTGAGATTAAAAAAACGCCGTCATCGAAGTAGTCCTCAAATCCAAAGTAGTCCTCGAATCGGAAGTAGTCCAACATCAGATCCCGTAAAAAAAAAACAAAAAAAAATTTGTAACGTATAAAAAAAGCTAAATAATTCTTATACTTACCTTTCCTGGGTCCAGTGCTGGAGCCGCAATGTCAGCGAGCTGGGCCCTATATCTAATCCTATCATGTGTGATACTGTCTGCTGAGCCACTGTATCTAATCCTATCATGTGTGATACTGTCTGCTGAGCCACTGTATCTAATCCTATCATGTGTGATACTGTCTGCTGAGCCACTGTATCTAATCCTATCCATAGTTATAGGGTCAATGTGCTACAGGTATGCTGTCTCATATATATATATATATATATATATATATATATATGTACACACACACACACACACACACAACCACACACACACACACACACACACACACACACACACACACACATTAGCACACATTTTTTTTGTGGGTGGACATATGTTAGTACTAGGATACTTACTGCTGGTGCTCTGTATATTAGTCTAACATGTGTGATACTGTCTGCTGGGCCATGTATCTAAGCCTATCATGTGTGATACTGTCTGCTGGGACCATGTATCTAAGCCTATCATGTGTGATACTGTCTGCTGGGGCCATGTATCTAAGCCTATCATGCGTGATACTGTCTGCTGGGACCATGTATCTAAGCCTATCATGTGTGATACTGTCTGCTGGGGCCATGTATCTAAGCCTATCATGCGTGATACTGTCTGCTGGGACCATGTATCTAAGCCTATCATGTGTGATACTGTCTGCTGGGGCCATGTATCTTAGCCTAGCATGTGTGATATTGTCTGCTGGGGCCATGTATCTAAGCCCAGCATGTGTGATACTGTCTGCTGAGACAATGCACCCAATTCTATCCAGTGGTGTAGCTATAGGAGCCTTGGTCTTATAGATATGCTATCTCCGATATGTATGTAAAAAATAATAATTTCTTTTTTGGGGGGGGGGGGGGTGGTAAATATATGTCTCAGGGCTTGTGCCCTTGATCTTTTAAGACCCTAGCAACGCCCCTTGTCCTAACTAATTTATGGGGGCACAAAGGAGACCTAAAAAATAAATAGGGACACAACTATTGTCTGGGGGCACGAAAGAGAACTACTATTATTTAGGGGCAAAAATGGGACATTACTGCTGTGTGGGAGCACATAGGGAGGTATTACTTTGTAGGGAGTAGAAAAGTGGCACTAAAACTGAACCATAACTATTTTCTTAAAGGTCGCCTTTTTTTGGGGGTTGGTGCCCTGATTTTTAAGATCTCTGTCCATGGTCATGTGATGGACACACAGGTGCATAGTTGGTTACAGGTTCATGTGATGGACACACAGGTGCATGGTTGGTTACAGGTTCATGTGATGGATACACAGGTGCACGGCTGTGTCTTCTAACGATTCTGAAAACAGCGGAGGTAGCTACTAAAAATAACCTTTAATCATTACCATTAATAGATATGTACGATACAAACAACACATACAAGACTTTTAGGGTGTATAACATAGCAGCACCCTGTTAGAAGAAGGATCCCACCCTATAAATGATAAGGCTGAGAATAGATTCCTGCCACCATACGGCCACAAAAACATCCAGTTCACGTCAATATGATAAATGACAAAAAGAACAGAAAAATATTGATGGATCTTACCAGACTTCATGTACGAATTCAGTATCTGACACCTGTCAGGGTTGGTCACAGGACGGCTCCAGTACTTTAAACCACAGCAGATCTGAATACAGAGGGACAAATCTGTCCCTATCTCACCCTGATCCTAGAACAACAGGACGGCCATTCAGTCCTGTCACTGACCCTAAAAACGTAACCCTGTCCCTACACTATAAAGGCTCTTGTAATGGTGGGGGGGGGGGTAGGGAAACGGACAAGTGAGCCCTAATCTACCCGCCACTCTGTCCCTGCCTACTTGCAACGACCCGCCCTAGACGACGGGGTACAACTGGGCGGCGGTCCCTGCGCTCAGTAAGTGCATGACAAACACGACAAACAAACAAGGGAACACAAGCAAGGGAAATGGGCAGTTGCTCGCGGAAACACCGTGAGCAACAGAGTAGTGAACGAGCCGAGTCAAGCCAGGAGAGTGCGAGGTACAAAGCGAAAAGCAGAAGAGTAGTCGGTAAGCCAGGGTCTGTATGGAGCAGGATCAAAAAGTAGCAGGAGCTGTAGCTGGGCCAGGAAACCTCAAGGAAAGAATTCACAAGCACAGATGGACAGGAAGAGCAGGCTTAAATAGACCGAGGGCGGGAGCTAGCTGAGTCTGGCCAGGTTGCGATAGGCTCTCCCACTCCTAAGCCTGCCAGCCTGAGTGGAGGAAGCTGGTGTCTGTCTCAGGGATGTACACTCAGGTGTTGACTGATTAATTCTGGGAGTTAACCCTGAAGCAGTGCCTGGCAGATCCTTTACAGTACCCCCCCTTTTATGAGGGGCCACCGGACCCTTTCTAAGTGGACCTGGCTTACTGGGGAAACGCAGGTGGAACCTCCTGACCAATACCCCAGCGTGAACATCCCGGGCGGGTACCCAAGTCCTCTCCTCGGGCCCGTATCCTCTCCAATGGACCAGGTACTGGAGGGAGCCTTGGACCATCTTGCTGTCCACGATCCTGGCCACCTCAAATTCCACCCCCTCAGGGGTGAGGACGGGAACAGGAGGTTTCCTCGAGGGGGCCAAGGACGGGGAGCAGCGTTTCAGGAGGGAGGCATGAAACACGTTGTGTATACGAAAAGACGGGGGTAACTCCAGCCGGAAAGAGACAGGACTGAGGACCTCAATGACCTTATACGGCCCAATAAACCGGGGAGCAAACTTTTTGGACGGAACCTTGAGACGCAAGTTCCTGGATGACAACCACACCAGATCCCCGACCACAAACAGGGGGTTAGCAGAACGTCTTCTATCGGCCTGAGCCTTCTGTATGCTCTGGGACGCCTCTAGGTTCTTCTGAACCTGGGCCCAGACTGTGCACAGATCCCGATGAACGACCTCCACCTCGGGATTGTTGGAACAACCAGGTGAAACGGAGGAGAACCGTGGATTAAACCCAAAATTACAGAAAAAGGGAGAGACCCCTGACGAGTTACTGACCCGGTTATTAAGGGAAAATTCGGCGAGGGGAATGAAAGAAACCCAATCAAATTGACAGTCAGAGACAAAACATCTTAAGTATTGTTCTAGAGACTGATTAGTCCTCTCCGTTTGGCCATTGGTTTCAGGATGGAAGGCAGAGGAGAAGGACAGATCAATCCCCAACTTATTACAGAAGGCTCTCCAAAACAATGAAACAAATTGTACCCCTCTGTCAGAAACAATATTGATGGGGACCCCATGGAGACGCAGGATGTGTTTGATAAACAAGGTAGCCAACGTCTTGGCGTTGGGTAGTTTCTTGAGGGGCACAAAGTGGCACATTTTACTGAAGCGGTCTACCACCACCCACACCACCGACTTGCCTTGGGATGGAGGCAAATCGGTGATAAAATCCATGGAGATATGTGTCCAAGGTCTCTGGGGAATGGGCAACGAACGCAGTAAGCCCGCTGGTCGGGACCTGGGAGTCTTGGACCTGGCACAAACCTCACAGGCGGCGACGTAGGCCTTAACGTCTTTAGGCAAACCAGGCCACCAATAATTTCTGGTAATGAGGTGTTTGGTACCCAGGATGCCTGGATGGCCAGATAGTGCGGAGTCGTGATTTTCCCTAAGTACCCTTAGCCGGAATTGCAGGGGAACAAACAGCTTGTTCTCAGGAAGGTTCCCAGGAGCTGAACCTTGATCAGCAGCAATTTCAGAGACTAAATCGGACTCGATAGAGGAAATGACTATACCTGGAGGCAAAATACAAACAGGATCTTCCTCCGAAGGAGGGCTGGCCATGAAGCTACGCGACAGTGCATCCGCCTTAATATTTTTAGACCCGGCCCTATAGGTAACCAAAAAATTGAATCTGGTAAAAAACAACGCCCATCGAGCTTGTCTCGGGTTTAGCCTCTGGGCAGATTCTAGGAAAACCAGATTCTTGTGGTCGGTAAGGACCGTTACCTGGTGCCTAGCCCCCTCCAGGAAGTGGCGCCACTCTTCAAATGCCCATTTAATGGCTAAAAGTTCGCGGTTGCCAATATCATAGTTACACTCCGTGGGCGAAAACTTCCTAGAAAAGTAAGCACAGGGGCGGAAATGGGTGAGGGAGCTGGTACCCTGGGACAAGACGGCCCCCACTCCCACCTCGGACGCGTCAACCTCCACAATAAATGGCTCCCTTTGGTTGGGCTGAACCAGCACGGGGGCCGAGATAAAGCACTTCTTGAGGGTCTCAAAAGCCTGGACGGCCTCAGGGGGCCAATGGAGGACATCAGCACCCTTGCGAGTGAGGTCCGTAAGAGGCTTAGCGACGACCGAGAAGTTAGCAATAAATCTCCTGTAATAGTTAGCGAACCCCAAAAAACACTGTAGCGCTTTCAGGGAGGCAGGTTGGACCCATTCAGCCACAGCCTGAACCTTGGCAGGGTCCATGCGGAATTCATGAGGAGTGAGGATTTGACCTAAAAATGGTATCTCCTGTACCCCAAATACACATTTTTCGATTTTGGCAAACAGTTTGTTTTCTCGAAGGGCCTGGAGCACTTTCCTTACATGCTCTATGTGGGAGGACCAGTCCCTGGAAAACACCAATATGTCATCAAGGTACACTACAAGAAATATCCCCAGGTAATTTCTCAAAATCTCATTTATGAAGTTCTGGAAGACCGCAGGGGCATTGCACAACCCAAAGGGCATGACGAGGTATTCGAAATGGCCTTCGGGCGTGTTAAACGCAGTCTTCCACTCATCCCCCTCTTTGATGCGAATAAGGTTATACGCCCCCCGTAGATCCAATTTAGAGAACCATTGGGCCCCCTGAACCTGATTAAAGAGATCAGGAATCAAAGGAAGGGGATACTGGTTCCTTACCGTGACCTTATTCAGGCCACGGTAGTCAATGCATGGCCTAAGACCCCCATCCTTCTTCCCTACGAAGAAGAAGCCAGCACCTACCGGAGAAGAAGAGGGACGAATGTAACCCTTGGCCAGGGATTCCTGGATATACTCCCTCATGGCTTCACGTTCGGGACAGGAAAGGTTAAATATTCTACCCTTAGGAAGCTTAGCTCCTGGTACCAATTCGATAGCGCAATCGTATTCTCTATGAGGCGGTAATACTTCGGAGGCCTCTTTAGAGAAAACATCAGCGAAGTCCTGAACAAACTCGGGTAGCGTATTCACCTCCTTAGGGGGAGAAATAGAATTAACAGAAAAACATGACGTACAACATTCATTACCCCATTTGGTTAGCTCCCCAGTATTCCAGTCAAACGTGGGATTATGCAACTGCAACCAGGGAAGACCTAGAACCAAATCGTACGATAATCCCTGCATCAATAGTACAGAGCACTGCTCCAAATGCATGGAGCCAACAAGGAGTTCAAAAACAGGGGTATGCTGTGTAAAATAACCATTAGCAAGAGGAGTGGAGTCGATACCCACTACCGGAACAGGTTTAGGCAAATCAATCAGAGGCATAGCAAGAGACATAGCAAATTCCACAGACATGATATTAGTAGAGGACCCTGAATCCACGAAGGCACTGCCGGTAGCAGACCTACCACCAAACGAGACCTGAAAGGGAAGCAATATCTTAGTACGTTTCATATTTACGGGAAATACCTGTGCGCCCAAGTGACCTCCCCGATGATCACTTAGACGCGGGAGCTCTCTGGCAGCATTCTTACGCTTGGGACAGTTGTTTACTTGATGCTTGACATCCCCACAGTAGAAGCAGAGACCATTCTTCCTGCGGAATTCTCTACGTTGTTGAGGGGACACGGAGGCCCCGAGTTGCATAGGTATTTCTGAGTCTTTAGGGGACAAACGAAGCAACGGGACTTCGGGAGGCATCATGGGGGAGTCGGAGGAAAAAACACATAAACGTTCACGTTGTCGTTCCCTGAGACGTCGGTCAAGTCGTACCACTAAAGCCATAACCTGGTCTAGGGAGTCAGAAGAGGGATAGCTAACTAGCAGGTCTTTCAGGGCGTTCGACAGACCCAACCTAAACTGGCACCTTAAGGCAGGGTCATTCCACCGAGAAGCTACGCACCACTTCCGAAAGTCAGAGCAATACTCCTCAACAGGTCTCTTACCCTGACGTAAGGTCACCAGCTGACTCTCGGCAAAGGCAGTTCTGTCAGTCT
This sequence comes from Rhinoderma darwinii, assembly GCF_050947455.1. Taxonomy (NCBI): domain Eukaryota; kingdom Metazoa; phylum Chordata; class Amphibia; order Anura; family Rhinodermatidae; genus Rhinoderma; species Rhinoderma darwinii. The sequence goes on along the minus strand of NC_134696.1, from coordinate 99,896,501 downwards.
CGTCATAAATAAGTCCGAGGGCAGAAAAGAAACAATCAACGGAGGAAAGTTCAGGGGCGCCAGGAGCCAAGGAGAAGGCCCACTCTTGGGGCCCTTCCTGGAGCCGGGACATAATTATACCCACCCGCTGGCTCTCAGAACCTGAGGAGTGAGGCTTTAAGAGAAAGTAAAGCTTACAACTCTCCCGAAAGGAGAGAAAAGCCCTCCGGTCACCTGAGAACCGGTCGGGCAACTTGAGGTGGGGTTCAAGGGGTGCGGTGAGGGGAACTACCAAGGTAGCATCAGGCTGGTTGACCCTCTGAGCCAGGGCCTGGACCTGTAGGGAGAGACCCTGCATTTGCTGAGCCAGGGTTTCACGGGGTTCCATAATGGTGTCAGGGACCAGGGTAGACTAGGTATAGGGCTTGTGAATTTGTAATGGTGGGGGGGGGGGGTAGGGAAACGGACAAGTGAGCCCTAATCTACCCGCCACTCTGTCCCTGCCTACTTGCAACGACCCGCCCTAGACGACGGGGTACAACTGGGCGGCGGTCCCTGCGCTCAGTAAGTGCATGACAAACACGACAAACAAACAAGGGAACACAAGCAAGGGAAATGGGCAGTTGCTCGCGGAAACACCGTGAGCAACAGAGTAGTGAACGAGCCGAGTCAAGCCAGGAGAGTGCGAGGTACAAAGCGAAAAGCAGAAGAGTAGTCGGTAAGCCAGGGTCTGTATGGAGCAGGATCAAAAAGTAGCAGGAGCTGTAGCTGGGCCAGGAAACCTCAAGGAAAGAATTCACAAGCACAGATGGACAGGAAGAGCAGGCTTAAATAGACCGAGGGCGGGAGCTAGCTGAGTCTGGCCAGGTTGCGATAGGCTCTCCCACTCCTAAGCCTGCCAGCCTGAGTGGAGGAAGCTGGTGTCTGTCTCAGGGATGTACACTCAGGTGTTGACTGATTAATTCTGGGAGTTAACCCTGAAGCAGTGCCTGGCAGATCCTTTACAGCTCTATACATTATCCTACTATTCCCAACGCGTTTCTTCCGTCATGGGAGTCATCAGGGGATTCACAGACTGTATAGAAAAGATTGACACATCTATATAGGCTCTTAGTGTGGCAGGGGTCAAAGATCAAAAAATAAATTACATATAAACTAGCTCTCGTCTAGAGCAAATAATGAGCAAATACCAGGGTCCAAAAGTTATATATATAGAAAATATTCAAAAAATACACTTCCTCATACTACCCCCAGTGGTGGGGAGAATGCAGCAGCTCTCGCACATCTTGGGGCTCTGTGGAAATGGCACCATTTTTTACTTTTTTCACGTTGCTAGTCAGTACTGGAGTATGTGTTCACCCTATAGTCTTTTTGCTGTATCCCTTTGTAGTTCCACGTCTGACGTACGGTTCCACTGAACCCCAGGATGTGTGGGAGCTCCTGCATTGTACCCACCACTGTGGGGAAGTATCTTTTTTACATGTACTGTATGTGCTACATGACAACATACCCTAAGGACGAAGCTGTTCACAACTTTTACAACAACATCAGTAGCCCTAGGAACTCAACTGGAATACACCCCAAGGACCATTCACTCGCCAATTATCGTCATGATTCGCTTGTTTCTGTGCAATTAGAACAATTATTGGCCAGTGTTAATGAAAGATAAGATCAACAATAAACTATTGTCTATCATTGATTATCAATTGTGATGCCATAAAAATAATCGTTATTTCATGCTTTTCCAGCACGTACCCAAACTCTACATAAACCTCCATCCTGCTGCCTCATTTCATAGTGTCATCTTACAGCTCCCCCTAAAAATGTGTCTATTGTGACGTTCAGTGACCCCAAGTGGAGTAAAAGACAGTGCCTAACAGTAAAAAGCGCTATGCGCATAGTGCCCCACACTGTGCCCCACAGTAAATAACACCAAACAGATTGTGCTCCATGATTAATAGGGACATACACACAACACCCCTTTGAAAGTACCCCATAGTTATTAGCATCATACAGGCAGTGCCCCACAGTAAATCACATTGTACTTATGGTGCCTTATTGTAAATGGAACCAAAATGCAGATAATGCCCCCCTATAAAATTGTATCCTATAGATATTCCTCTGTAGTACTCCACATGAAATTGTGCCAAGTACAGTATAATGCCCTATATAAAGTTATGACCTTATTTACAATACTTGCTTATTCACATTCCCACAAGGAGTCAAGCACTGCCTATACTTGTCCTCAACCCTGGCAGTTTGCAGTTTTATGCTCACATGCTGAGGATGACATCACTGCATCACACTTGTAAGCGTGCAACGCAGGGCACCGCATATGATGCTGGCCAGAAGAAGCTAGCATTCGGGAGCAAACAGTTGCCTTGCACTTCCCATTATAGAGCTCCCGCACTTACGGAAGACATGCCAGATCTGAGCAGGACGCTTGGGCGGCACAAAAATAGAGCAAAAAAAAAAAGGGCTTTGTTTATTTGCCCCATCCCGCCCCCAACTAAAAGCCACCTTAGTCACTTGTACCAAACTCCTGCCTACACCCTGTATTACCTAACTATTTGGATTCTTGGAACTGGACCCCGGCTCTGTCTTTAGATTAACCCTTTTGCTTACTGATTTGGACATTCTGCTCTTCGCTGGTTTTGACATCTGCAACTCCTGCTATTCTTCTGTTTTCTGATTTAGACTTACAGTCTCTCCTGGTTGTGTACTCTGTTTGCTGCTTACCTTCTGGCTGCCTGGTTTTCAGTTCTGGTATTGCCTGCATTGCACCTCCTGTCCAACACCATATTCTGTTAATGCAACCTGGGTTCTATGCAGCCAAATCTAACCTGCCTTGCGGTGGGCTCTGGTGAAGACCATAGAGTAGCCTTAGACTCTGCTGATCAGAGTAGTGATGGACTTGAGATAGCGGATTATTTGTACACTTATTCCTGACAATTTCAGAAATCCACTCGCTGATCAAAAGGGCATATACGGATTTCCAGTGTCCAGGGATTACCATATGGGCAGCACTCAAGAAGTGTCTAAGAATCTTTTTCTAGTCTTAGATACTGGGCCCATTATTAAAGATAATAGCGCAATCTGGCAATCTGGGGGGTGGACGTCACTGTACAACTTGTCACTTGGTAGGAAATCTCAAATATTATTTGTGAAAATGGCTGCAAGATTGGAAGTCCTCCAAAAATGTAACGTTGCACCAGTCTCCATATTGCAATGTCAACAAAGGTAAGAAACCACTGGGTAAAATGTATGACGTATGTCAGGACATCTGCACCCTCTTGTCAAGATTTCATCGTTTTTCTCTTGGACCTGGCAATTTATTGACATCTTATTAATTAAGATAATGATTTGCTGCCAATCCGCCTCAGACCGACTTATATTGAGTTTGCATTCCCAGGGGGGTTTTTTTTCAGCAGAAGACCATAAAGAAACGTTATGATATGAGAGAAAGTGTCTGAAGCTATGGGGATTCAAACGCTTTAGAGACTGTGTGCAATGCAGCATATTCCAACCATGAGTGATCCTCTCCGGACAGGTCCCCTGAAGCATTAAAATGGAGAGAGTCGAAAGCTATCAGTCATCACCTGGCACAGCATTGTGGCGCACGAGGAATGCAAAGCCACAAAGGATTTCATGCTTACACCAGGAGGAAAGGCCGGGTTGTCAAACAGTGGGCTCATCAGACCAGCCTATGGAATAAGCCTCACCCGACGATCATCTTATCTCAAAGCTAAGGCGTTGTTGGGTCAAGAGAGTGAAATCACTGGAAACTAGCCTGGCAATATCCAAGGTAAGGACTTCAGAGATGGGTCTGTGAATGATTTCTCTATTCCCACCCACTGATAGTCAGTGCCATTGTGGAACCAATCAACTATTCTCATCAAGAGGACGACCTAATTTTATAAAAATCTAGACGACCAGCTCCAACCTTAGATTTCAGTTGAGGTCTCAATTAACCCCAGACAAAATTTCTAATTGTTTGACTGTATGTATACTTTTAAACAATGTACTCGGGTTGACAATGGAAATAATTTGCAATAGGTACAAGAACGTCGGCAGTGTGATAATTGTAATTATATTGATCTGATCAAACCATGATAATTGGAGACGATTAGAAGATTTTAGATCTTGAAGTGTCCGCTTTAAAAAAGAGAGGTAGTTCACTGTATTAAGGTTGGACAAGTCCAAGGGAATATAAACCTCCAGGCACTTAATAGCCCTAGATTGCCATTTAAAGTGAAATCAATGTTTAAGTGTTCCACCGAATCGTTGGATGTTGATATGTTAAAGGCTTCGGAAATTGAATTGCTCAAATTTTCTAATAAGTACTGGAAGAGACACCCTTGAGTTGAATATGTATATAGAAGAAAATAATCCACATATAATACCAATTGGTGATGATTCCGACCTATCTATGCATCTTTGAAGAGTGCTGAGTTATAATTTTGGACTTACGTGTGGGCTTAGACCATTATTCGAGAGTACCCCTACACACCAGCTGCAGTGCAAGCCATTCTACTTCTTATACACATTACGAAGACACATTTTCAATAAGATGTTAGTGTGAACTGTGTAAATCTTCTAGTCTCCTGTGGTGACATTATTTCATTTGTTTGACTGACAGCCACCTAAAGTTTATAACCAGCTTAACCCTCTGCCTACTGACACTGAGAATACCATTTTTACTATAGGCAGTAAAGTAAGATATGTTTATTTCAACCAGTGTTAATATAAATAATGAATACGTAAAAGAGAAAACTCCACAGTATTGTGTAGATTTATTGTTCCTTACATTTAGGTAATTATTGCTGTAGAGATCTTGGTGTACAATTTATTAGATCGGTTCATTCAGCAATTGGGGAAGTGGGGGAGGGGAAATTTCACAAAGTTTCGAATCATCACTTGAAGCAGTTTGCAAAAATAGTAAAATTACAAGAGAATGAAAAGCAATAGGAACAGGAGACAATTGTTATATTTCTTTGTGCTTAGATATTTCCCAGCCAAGATTTATTGGGAAAAATCTGACAATGATAGGAACAATATAAAAAAAAGTTCTATCTGCAAATATCTGTAATGTTTTTTGGCCCCATTAATCCAAGATTCTCAACAACTGTTAGAAGAAGAATTTCAGCAGTAGAAGACACGCAATGGCCGGAGTCAGGACGACTTTATGGAGACTCATACCGGCACTGGTGCAGATGAACTTAACTTCGGATGATATTCCTGAAGCGCTTTGGGACTGGCTGCCAATATCACAGACGCTCTTTGTTGCGCACCCCCGAATGGCTGTTGAAAGGGAGACTGATCCTATAAGAATACCAATTAGAAATGTTACAATATTAAGCCTCATATATGAAGATTGAGTAACAGAAAAACTGTCCTTGTAGACCATAGCAGCCAATCACAGTGCAGATTTCATTTCCTAAATTGTCCTAAAAATAAAAGCTGCACTGTCATTGGATAATTTTCTCTTAGACAGGTTTTATAAACTAGATTTATTTAGTATATTTTATTTATTAATGTCGATAAATGCGTTAGTTGTTCATGATTTGCAGCATCTTCGCTAACCCCCATGGAAAACATCAAAGGTTAAATGTGACATCACTTTGGGTTTGACAGGTTGTCACTTTCCTTCCTCCATACAGTTTTGAATATGAAAAAGAGATGTCTTGCCAAAATTTACAAGCTAATAGAAATATTTTTTTCAATTATCTCTACTTCTGTGAGCCCTCAATGCCAATCAGCAGCATGAAAGGGGCCCATATGTATGTGCTTTCCTGTTATTGTTATTTCCTTACATAGAGACAGTAAATCTTTTTACTGGCCCCCTAATGGGCATATCGGAAAACTATTTAGTGGGCAAAAAAGTGCTCTCTAGCTCAGTGTTGATAAGAAAAATCTTATCTGGAGGACCTGTAAACCTTCAGGGCCTTTTACATGGGCCAATAATGGGGAAAACAAGCGTTCGTACGAACTCTAGATAATTTCGCTGTGTAAACAGGGGGATGGGCAGTCAATTCACTGATTGGATCTTTTATGCGGCCAAAAAAATGGGCGCCAGTCGGCACTTTGTGTAAACAGGGAGATGTGATTTCATCCAGAAGCAAATGCATGGGGATGGACAAATATTAATGATTGCTTGTTCCCATACATTAACAATCGTTGCCTCTTGTGAATGGATTGCGGCTGTATCGTCGATCAGCACTCGTTTTATGGCTGGTATCAAGCCATATAAAAGCACCGTCCCCTTTAAAGTGAAATAAAAAAACATTAAAATTCTTGTTACCTGTTACTTTTGTTGTCTGGAGAAGACACATATTCTCGTTTCCTGTGCATTGTAATGTATCTGAAGTGTAACACCAGTTAGAGTCAAGAGATATGCAGGATCGGCAGACCTGTCCATTGGGGACAGAGCTTGGTGAAGGTACTGGAACCGAAAAGGAGAAGAACAGAAATAAAAATGGAGTTTTTTTCATAACATTTAGTCGATCATGTATTTTTTTGTATGAACCTATGAAGAACTTTCATCATCCACCTTCTCCATGATAAAGAGGTTGCCCGTCTGCTAGAGGTCATTAACATCTCAATCAGTTGGTTTTGCCCAGGGCACTTCTTGGTCAGTGGTCACCTTCTCTATGGATGGAAACCATGGAGCTTCAACGCCGTACACAGACACTTGTGGTCCTCCAGAGTGAGAACTTCTCTTGTCAACAGGTCTCTATGATGACTTGCTAGAGGCACCACCTGTATTACCTATACATTCCTTATGAAGACACATAGTATGATGTTGCCCAAGGCAGAAATCCCATTTAAAGGCTATGTAAACCTTCGACTGCATTAAAAAAAAAAAAAAAATATTAGAGAATTTAAGACAACTTTTTAATAGTTTTTTTTTTAATTAAAAAAGTTTTTTTTACAGATACAGCTTCTATGTATCCTGGATACATAGAAGCGGTATCTTGCACTCAAACCCAAATCCATCAGGTCAGCAGTCCTCCCGGCTTTGGTGATAGCAGGATCCACCGGTTATCGATCACATCTAAGTTCATGAACACAGATGTGATCCTGCATGTCAGAGAGACGCCCGACCCGCTGTTACCAAAGCCGTCAAGCCCGCTAATCTGACGGATTAGGGTTTTTGCGCAAGATACAGATTCAGTGTATCAAGGATACATAGAAGCTGTATCTCAGAAGGTGAAAAAAACGAAAATAATAAAAACAATTAAAAAGTTGTTTTAAATCCTCTAATACATTGTTTTATTTAAAAAAAAAAAAAGTGCTCGAAGGTTTACATAGCCTTTAAATCCAAATTGCTCTAAATTCACATTTAACCACTCAGCGACCCAGTCAATTTTTTTTTGTTTTTCTTTCACGGATTCCAAGAACCATAACTTTTTTATTTTTTATTAATGTTGCTTATTTTTTGTAGAACATACCCATTGCTATAATTTTATGGTACTATACATAAGTCATTTAAATTATTTTGAATACATTTTTTGGGGGGCGAGATGAACAAAACAATGATTATGGCATTTTCTTTTTTTACCATTTACTATGCAGGATAAATAACATAATAATGTATCCTCCAAGCCGTTACAGACATGGCAATACCAACTGTGTATAATTTAAATTTTTTTCTATATTTTTTTCATTTTATTAAATGTTTTATATATATATATATATATATATATATATATATATATATATATATATATTTATTTTTTTTTGTTAGTCCCACTAGGGGACCTTACCATGCCATCTCTTATTCGTTCATATAATACACTGCAATACTTCAATATTGCAGTGTATTATGCCTTAGTATATTGCTGACAGACATCCTATTAGGGCTTAACAGGCGTACTATGGCAGACCTAGGGGTCATTGTTAAGCCCCTGGCTGCCATAGCTACTCATCGGCACTCTGATATCATTTGGCGGGTGGGCAATGGGGTGACTGAGTGAGCTCCTTCCTCTGTCTAACCACTTAGTTGCTGCAGCCGCTATTGACCACAGCATGTAAGGGGATAAATGGCAGGGATCAGAGTTAACTCCAATCCCAGCCATTGCAGCACAGTGCCAACTGTAATATATAATTAACACCCATTGCCAATAGCGCAGGCTCATCTCCTAAACCCGCGCCATCACAGCCCATACATGTATGGTTGAGTGTTGTAAGTACGGTGGATGTCGGGAAGGGGTTACTTAGAAATAATCAAACTATAGTGTTAGTGTTAGGTCAAGAACGCTCTGTATAAAGTCACATGGCTCGTGTTCCTGTGTCCCATTGATAAGCACTAAGCAGCAGGGTAACATTGTAATATAGTTGATAATGATAAGGTTGATCCAGAGGAAGGCAAAAATCTTCATGAGGCAAAAATGGATTTTCATCATCGTAAGGGTAAAAAACCCACTTGCCGTGTTCTGGGCGAATACACTGCGTCAAGCTTTGCAGCATATCCTCCTTGAACACAACAGGGAATGCCCGAACATTTGCACCACATTGTAAAGCAGCAGCGGAAAAAAAAACAAAAAACTTTCATTTGTAACCCCTCCCTCTTCTCTGCGCGCAGTCTGGCCTCCTGGGATGACGTTGCAGGCCATGTGACCGCTGTATCCTGTAATTGGGTGCAACGGTCACATTGCATGAAACGTCATCCCAGGAGGCCAGACTGGAGAAGAGGCAGGGAAATCTGGGTAAGTATAACTATCATTATTTTTCTCTTACCTGAGATTTTTGCGGCGGAATTGCTAAGGTCGCAACACAGACCACTTTGTTGTGTCTTTAAGCACCTCATTGAATTCAATGGGGCAAACTCTCAACAGAAGAGCTGCAATTCCGCAGCATTAATTGACATGCTGCGGCGGACGAAACCGCACCGCAAGTCAATTTATGTGCGTTTTTTAGGCAGTGTGGAGACGAGATTTGTTGAAATGTCACCCACACTGCTGCTACTGTATTACGCTGCAGATTTTCCGCAAATAATCTGTTGCGGAAAATCCGCAGTGTTTACGGCGTGTATGTTCGTACCCTAAGGGAAAACAAAGGAGAGACTATGTAATAAAAAATGGCTGTAATTCCTAATCGGTTAATGCAAGTAAACTTGGATTCCTAGAGTCAATGAACGATTTCCTTTCGTAGACTACAGGTACATGTAGATAAGAGTAGAAATGGAGGACTTACATGTAGGAATTGTAGGAGTACAGTTGTCAGTGTTACAACACGCAGTGACCATCCTGGTTTGTCCTTGTGGTATGCCGATGCTGCCGATGAAGTTACATTGAGATGTAGGTGTGCATTCCCTGACCAAAGCTTGAGTCGTTACTCCACCTACAAAAAAAAAACAAAACAGAACAATTAATTTTTTCTTACAAAAATTGTTAATGGGGTTCATTGTTTTGTACAATCTGTACTTGTTAGAAGTGTCTCCTTGTTGGGAACCCCAGCGATCAGCTGTGATCTGTGGGGAATGAACCAAAATGGGACATAGCCCTTAGAAAAGTAATGTACTCCAAAAATAAAAGTACAAAAAATCTTTATTGAATATAATAACAAATGACAAATGATGAAAAAGAGATATGATACAATAAATACGGAGACATATACAACAGGGTCAGATGGAAATAGACCAAGACCAACAAAATCAACCGTCCACTGATGACCTATAGCACGCTTGAGTATAAATAAGTAATCAGTAAGTCCAGGGGTATGGGGTGGTAGGTCCCATACATAGTGCCATGCTATCAGCTAAAATATCAACGTATGGAGAAATGTAGCCTGCACAGAATATAGTGAATGTGGTAGTACGTACAAAACCTGCAAAGTATATATGGTAGTACGTAACGAATGCAGCTGTAAACGTATGCAGATAGTATGACGGCTCAAATGGCCAAGAAAAATATAGCTGACATGGCTGAATGACAAAGCACAATACTGTGGAGGCTACACAAAGCTGAAAAAACCTATGCACATACCCTGAGACATGATGAAAGGCGTGAAGGCTCAAAGGAGTGGATGGGTGAACAAGCGCCTCGACGCGCGTTTCGCCCTGTGACCGGCTTCATCAGGAGCTAGAGGCTACATACATTAAAAATCCAGGGGTTTAAATAATAAGTAGACAGAGTTAGGCTCACCTGCGGTGAATGAAAATCGGCGCTCGACACGCCCACCGGGCGGCACACGCATCACGGGACGCGCCGCGCGTCATGTGACAGGTGCCACGTGATGGAAACATCTCCATCTCCGTTTTTAGGTTTATATACTATAAGGGACCCCAATTTATGCCATCTTTGGTGTGAGGTTTTTGTTTAGGTTGTTGTGATCTGTGGGGAAACCTGACAGTAGGTGTTCAATTTCCCTGCAGCGCCACCACAGGTGAAATTAAGCATTACACAGTGTCCATTCATATCAATGTGTTGTCTGTGTAATGAAGGCCAGGACAGGTCCTCCAGAGAGATAGAGATGTTCTTTAAATCCGCTCTCCACTGTGGCCAAGATATAAAGATCCTGAACAAGGGACCCCCCTCTATTAACTGTTAGGCTGGGTTCACACGACCTATTTTCAGAAATTTTACGCCTCGAATTACGTCTGAAAAAACAGCTCCATTACGCCGACAAACATCTGTCCATTACTTTCAATGGGCTTTACGATGTACTGTGCCGACGACCTGTCATTTTACGCATCGCTGTCAAAAGACGGCGCGTAAAATTACAGCCTCGTCAAAGAAGTACAAGACACTTCTTGGGACGTTTTTGTAGCCGTTTTCTCATAGACTCCAATGAAAACTGCTCCAAAAAGGCCGTAAAAAAGCAGCGAAAACGCAGTGAAAAACGCAGCGAAATACGCGAGTTGCTCAAAAAACGGCTGAAAATTGGGCTGTTTTCCCTTGAAAACAGCTCCGTATTTTGAGACGTTTTTGACTCTGCGTGTGAACATAGCCTTAGGGTGTATAAAAATAGTTTTTCATTTTTTTTTAACACATACATAGTTTTATTGAAATAATAACTACAATCATTCCATTGCACAGCATTAAAAAAAAAATAGAAATGTTTTAGCGAACATAAGAATGTCCTTGCGATTTAGTGAAGTGTTCCTTTAAATGTTGTGTAATAGTCAATTTCAGAGTAGGGAATAAGTCCTGAAGATGACAGTGTGAACAGTAGGACATACAGTATATACATATTCTGCCATCCGATGCTCACTTTTTCAACCTTCTTTAAATCTATAAATTACACCCCCCCCCCCCTCTAAGCAACTGCCTACCCTTTCCTCCCACATTGCAGGTTGGGAAGCGTCGCTCCCGCCATCTTTTAAGACCATTTTACACAGGACAATGAGGTGAAGGAGCGCTGGCACGTGTGCTCCTTTCTGATCATTGGCCAATGTAAACAGGAAAGCAATTAGGCGACGAACGAGCAGACATCAGATATTCGGCTGATTGCAACTTTTATGATGTTATAAAAATGGTCTCTTGTCGGCAGCACATCTCCCTGTGTGAACAGGTGATATAATACCGACAAGATGCAGAAGAATAGGGATAAATGATCTCAGTAACTTTAAAGGGTAACTAAATGTTTGACAAACTTCTGACATGTCATAGTGACATGTCAGAAGTTTTGATTGGTGGGGGTCCGAGCACTGAGACCCCCACCGATCGCTCAAACAAAGCGTCAGAAGTGCTCGTGTGATCGCTCAGCCGCTTCGTTTCTGTTCGACTTTTTCCAGAAATCAATGTATCGGAGTACGGGCTCAATAGAAAGTTTATGAGCCTGTACTCCGATACATCGGCTTTCTGGAAAAAGCCAAAGAGACATGAAGAGGGTACGAGCAATTCTGCCGCTTAGTTTGAGCAATTGGTGGGGGTCTCAGTGCTCAGACCCTCACCAATCAAAACTTCTGTCTTCCTAACAGGAATGTGCCCATTTACTGCCCACAAGAAGGGATATAAAAAAAATGATGAGGAATTGAAAAACAAAGTTTATTAGAAAATCACAAAACTTTATACAATGATTACGATTTGTTTACATAAAACTGGAACCCCCCTTTAAAAAAAACGGCAAAGATTGTACTAAGTCATATAACTCACCTGCTCTGGCTTCACTGTATGAGGATCCACACACAGAGCCCGAAGGACAAGTATTGCTGCTGCCTGAGCACGTGGAGGCCAATGTAGACGAACACACGGTACACGTGAGAGCGTAACCTAAAGAGACGTCACACGATCAGCACATCCATCAATTATTACTCTGTTGTTTGCCAAAACTTTTTTTTCTGCTGTAATGTCACTGAGATGAGCGACATCTGAGACAAATGTTTAAGGGGGGCTTCACACGTAGCGTTTTAAGGAAATACAACACATTTTTTTACGGCATACTTCCTGCCGTCGTTTTTTTGCCGTGATTTTGTGTGAAGTCAATAGGAAATATTTAAGCACACTACAAGCAGTGGCGATTTGTTTTTAATTGCAGCAGGGGCTTTTTTTTTTTACTGGTGTTTTCCATAGGCTTCTCTAAAGGAAAGAAAAAATGGCAGAAAAAAAAGCAGGTAAAAAATGTGTGACTACAAAAAAGTCTTTTTACAAGCCCCCTAAAAAAACGGCACAGAAAAATTGTGTGTGAAGGAAGCCTAAATTCATGAACAGGAGTAGAGGTAACACCTGTGCTACAGAGACTTATTGTTCTGGAGAGTCTACTGGACATTATTATTATTATTATTATTATTATTATTATTATTATTATTATTATTAATAAAATAGTTATTATGTAACTTTATTTTATATTGTTATATTATTATTATTATTTTTTTTTTAATATAATTTTTTTTATTTTTTTTTGTATTATATTATTGTTTTTTTATTATTTTATATTATTATACTATTATTATTTTTTATTATTATTTTATTTTATATAATTATATTATTATTTTTTATAATTCTATTTTATATTATTATTAATAACCCCTTCCCTTCATTCACCGTGTGTGTATATATATATATATATATATATATATATATATATACAGCACACGTCGGCTGGGGGAGTATGGAGCGGGCTCACGGGCTGAGCCCGCTCCATAGAACGAACGTGTCGGCTGTGTATTACAGCCGATACTTCTGGGTAATGAGCAGGTTGCTGCTCAAGCGTGATCCTGCTCGTTTAACCATTAAATGCCATGGCATTTAAATGACAAAAAACAGTGGGACGACCTCCTGTTACGTTCCAATGCCCCCCACCGCGGCACGATCGGGCGGTGCCGTTGGTTGGCGTGGCAGCCTGGGGGACTGAGGACGGCCCCCACGTCCGCCATCTTCGTACTGCTATGAAGCCCTGCCTCCAGCAGAGCTTCATAGGAGACTGTCAGTATCACGATATACTGCAATACATTAGTATTGCAGTAAATCGTGCAAGCGATCCAGCGATCACTGGTTCAAATCCCCTAGGGGACAAGTAAAAACCGTAAAATAAAGTTTTTTTTAATAAAGAAAAAAGAAAAAAAATTAAAAGTTCAAAAAAATCCCTTTTTCCCCATTTTCCCTCAAGCGCAATGAAAATTTATTTTTTAAACATAACTGGTATGGAAACTATTACAATATATCATTATTTAGTCTGCACATTGAACGCCGTATAAAATATAAAAAGTCAGAATTTCTGTTTTGTTGTCACTTCATCTCTTGCAAAAAAATAAAATGAAAAGTTGTCAAAAAGTACCCCAAAATGGTACCAATAGAAACTGCAGTTCGCCCTGCAAAAAATAAGCCCTCATACCGCTAAATCGACGGAGGTTAATAACAATATTATGAATAAATCCCTAAAAAATAAACCAAAGAGACAAATAATTTTATGATACGATTTTTTTAGAAAACTTACTTGGTGCTAAAAGAGCTGAGAGAAGACTCAGAATTGCGATCAGGGAAGCCATTGTTCAATTCCCGTCGACAGCTCCTAGTGTGGGAAGAAAAACTTGGTCGAGGTTCTTCATTTATAGTTTTTTCGTGGCGGGTCATAAAAATAATTTCACGGACTTGCTCAGCAGGAAATTATCCCTTTTTTTTTACAAATGCAATGACTAAGGGCAGGTTACACTTGAAACCTACGTCAGTAAGCTGTACTTTATTTGCGTTATCTAACAAAGAATATTGCTTTATATGGGGAACTTCGATTGCTGGCACATTTTTTCCTTTGAGTCATAGTCCATAGTTACGTGGACCAACCAACATCAAGAAATAGAGGTGTGTCCATTTTGGACACTGATCATTACATATACACGGGAAACAGATTTGGGATTAAGCTCATTTTAACTGAGTATTATGGGGTTGATGCCAGGTAGCAACTGCAAAAGCAGGAAGTCCAGGCGAGGGATCCGGCATTATCCCTTCCCGATTCCCCATTGATTCAATTATATCCACTATCTTAGGACACGAATATAATTGAGCAATCAGGCACTGACCGGCAGGTGCAAGGAATCCATCGACCCACTTCCCTTTTTCTGTGATGCAGGTGGCTGGATTACATCATCGCACCGCCTGCATCATTACACAAGAGCCAGACCTGTATCGCTAGATGACAGCTCAGGATCTGGGACAGGTGAACATATTTTACTTGGATGAGGTAGGGGGCACAATTATTTTCAGAGGGCAGTAGAGTCACATTATTTTTTTTATGGGGCACAGTGCATTTTATTATTTATATGAGGGGCACAGAGTGTAGTATTATTTAGAGGCACAATGCATAATATATTTTTTTCCAGAGGGAACAGAGCATAGTATTATGTATGTCAGAAGCACAAAGTAAAGTATTAATAATATCAGGGGGCACAGTGTACATTATTATTTATTACAGAGGGCACAGTATATAGTATTATTTACTTTCACAGTCCCAGTGTACAGTATTATTTATTTCAGGGGCACAGTGTATTGTATTATTTATTTGGGGGGGGGGCATAGTGTACAGTATTATTTATTTCATGGGGCACAGTGTATTGTATTATTTATTTCCGGAGGCACAGTGTTTAGTATTATTTATTTCATGGGGCACAGTGTATTGTATTATTTAGTTCAGGGGGCACAGTGTACAGTATTATTTATTTCAGGGGCACAGTGCATAGTATTATTTATTACAGAGGGCACAGTGTACAGTATTATTTATTTCAGGGGCACAGTGTATTGTATTATTTATTTGGGGGGGGGCATAGTGTACAGTATTATTTATTTCATGGGGCACAGTGTATTGTATTATTTATTTCCGGAGGCACAGTGTTTAGTATTATTTATTTCATGGGGCACAGTGTATTGTATTATTTAGTTCAGGGGGCACAGTGTACAGTATTATTTATTTCAGGGGCACAGTGTATAGTATTATTTATTTCAGGGGGCACAGTGTACAGTATTATTTTGTTCAGAGTCACAGTATATTTTATTATTTATTTTAGTGCCAAATTTTAATGTATTAATTGTTTCAGGGAGCATCATGTGTAGCACTTTTGTCTGGGCCACAGTGTGTGAAGCTATTATTTTTAAATAACACAGTTTGTTTCAGAAATATATACAGAAGACACATTGTGTGGAGCCTGTGTTAACATGTTGTACAGTGTGTAGCAGCATTGTTTTCAGGGACACCGTGTGTAACACTATAATAGTTGGGGGCACACTGTGCGGCACTATGATAGTCAGTTGGTACAGTGTGTGACATTATTATATTCAGGGGGCACAGTGTGAAGCACTATGAGGAGGTTGTCCTAATATAGTGAAGGAGAATATACTGCAAAACTGAGGCGCTTAAGATGTCTAGCCAGCAAACTCTGCAGAGGCGAGACGAAGCTGTAAGAAGTTGTCATGAAGGTCTAGGCCGAATGGAGAAGAAAAGGGAAAGATAACGTCTATAATCAGAGAAGAAGTCACTTGTGAGTCACTGAATGTAAATGTTTATTCTTTCTCTGACTGGGCACCATCAGTATTGTGTTCACTTTTAAGGTCTGCAGTGAGAAAATGGGTGCTACCAAAAAAGTCATACCACCCATTAGCTCGCTGCAGATCATACAGTGACTACCGTACTGATTAGAGGCAGAATAAACACTTACATTAAGTGATGCACAGGGGATGTCTCCCTCCGATCCAGACCTCTATGATGACTTCTCCCAGCCATGGCCCATTTCGTCAGTTTTCCTCTCATATGTCTTCACAGCTTCTCACTTTTCAAACAGTTCTGCACCTATAAACGAAGATAACATTTCTCATGGTGCCACACACAATGCCCCTAAATATAGTAGCACCATACACTGCACCCCTACACACACACACACACGCGCACGCACACACACACACACACACACACACACACACACACACACACACACACACACACACACACACACACACACACACAGTGCCCCTATAGAGCCCCTTGTAGACAGTGCCCCACATAGGGCCACCTGTAGACAGTGCCTTATATAGAGCCCCCTGTAGACAGTGCCCCACATACATAGTGCCACCTTCATAAACTCCTGTGGATACTGCCCCGCAAAGAGCCCCTGTAGATAGTTCCCTACATAGTGTCCCACATACAGCCCCACTAGATAGTGCCCCACATATAGCCTCCCCTGGAGACAGTGCCCACATATGACCCCCCTGTAGATAGTGCTCAACATATAGCCCCCACTTCCTGTAGATAGTGTTCCACATATAGCCCCCAATTCAGCCCCCACTTCCTGTAGATAGTGTTCCACATATAGCCCCCACATACAGCCCCACCTCTTGTAGATATTGCTGCACATATATCCCCCCCATATATAGTGCTCCACATATAGCCCTTCACACTTTTAACAGAAAAAAAATTCTTCTGAGCAAGTCTGCTGGGGGTGAAGGACGCAAGCGGCGATATGTCGTCATTGCACCACTTGCATCGTTAAAAGGTACTGAGTGGCAGGGCAAGTAATTCAACCCGGCCAATCAGCGCCTTTCAACATTGCGTCGTTGAAAGGCATTGATTGACAGGCTGCCTTGCCGTGTCATTTAATGGCGCAAGTGGCGCGATTACATAATTGAAAGGCGCTGAATAGTGGGGCAGTGCCCTGCCTTTCAGCGCTTATGCATGTAATTGTATCTGCGTCTTATATACGCAGGTACAATTATAGTGCAGGAAGGGGTGGCGGCGGCTGTTTTCAGTGGCGTGCCACCCCCTCAGAGAGAAAGGCTCCAACATTGTGAGCTGAAGTGATGCACTAGGGTAATAAGTACCCCACTTTTGTTCACTGAAATTCTACAGAGTGCTGCCAGAATATTTTGTTCTATATAGACGGGACATTGGTCGGTTCCCTAGGGCTTGCACCCACAGATCGCCAGGGCTGCTGGATTTTTGGATTAGATAGATAGATAGATAGATAGATAGATAGATAGATAGATAGATAGATAGATAGATAGATAGATAGATAGATAGATAGATAGATAGATAGATAGATAGATAGATAGAAAATAATGTACCTTTTAATAGATGTAAGATGTAAGATGTTTGTGAATTGGAAGCTGATTTGAACACACTAAGTGTTTGGGCGTCCACTTGGCAAATTAAGTTTAATGTAGATAAATGTAAAGTTATGCACCTGGGTACCAACAACCTGCAGAATTATATGTCCTAGGAGGAGCTACACTGGGGGAGTCACTTGTTGAGAAGGATCTGGGTGTACTTGTAAATCATAAACTAAATAACAGCATGCAATGTCAATCAGCTGCTTCAAAGGCCAGCAAGATATTGTCCTGTATTAACAGAGGCATGGACTCGCGGGACAGGGATGTAATAATGCCACTTTACAAAGCATTAGTGAGGCCTCATCTAGAATATGCAGTTCAGTTCTGGGCTCCAGTTCATAGAAAGGATGCCCTGGAGTTGGAAAAAATACAAAGAAGAGCAACGAAGCTAATAAGATGGAGAATCTAAGTTATGAGGAAAGATTAAAAGAACTAAACCTATTTAGCCTTGAAAAGAGACGACTAAGGGGGGACATGATTAACTTATATAAATATATTAATGGCACATACAAAAAATATGGTGAAATCCTGTTCCATGTAAAACCCCCTCAAAAAACAAGGGGGCGCTCCCTCCGTCTGGAGAAAAAAAGGTTCAACCTGCAGAGGCGACAAGTCTTCTTTACTGTGAGAACTGTGAATCTATGGAATAGTCACCGCAGGAGCCGTCACAGCAGGGACAGGAGACACCGCAGGAGCCGTCACAGCAGGGACAGGAGATGCTGCAAAAAAAGGCAAAGATAATTTCCTAGAACAAACAAATATTAGCTCCTATGTGTAGAATTGTTTTTACTTCCCCTTTC
This sequence comes from Rhinoderma darwinii, assembly GCF_050947455.1. Lineage (NCBI taxonomy): Eukaryota > Metazoa > Chordata > Amphibia > Anura > Rhinodermatidae > Rhinoderma > Rhinoderma darwinii. The sequence continues at coordinate 99,878,191 of NC_134696.1, read as the reverse complement.
CCATCCCTTGGTTGAACTTGATGATGGACATATTTCTTTTTTTTAATTTCAACCGTACAAACTATTTAACTATGTAATAAAAAAGAGCAAGGACATTTGAAACAAACATAAAATAATAAATCTGTCAAAGTCCACACTACATGTCAGAGAAGACATTTAGGAAAATGTTGTTCCTGTTCCGTCCTATGACTCCGGCCCTTATTGATAACCAACCTACCGCTTGACAACGGCGACCAGACACCACAGCCAGACCCTCTCTTGTCCCTATACCATTATACCCTTGAATTAAAAACTGAAAACATGCTATCACTGAATGAGGAATATATACTACCCTCCCCCTGGATGAGTAGAACCTGTATAAATACGAGCTATCACTGAAATGACTCACCGGTGTAGACTGAAACGTAATGTTTAACAGATGTAATAAAAAAAGAGTCAAGACATTTGAATTTTATGACTAAGATAAAACAAATATAAAATATTAAGTCTGTCAAAGTCCATTCTGCCGGTCAGGGAAGGTCTAGGGAATAAAGTACATGGACAGAACTTTCCGGCTGTCCATGAGAGCCAGTGATAGGGCTTAATAGGACCAGAATTTTGTTACGTTCCTTCTATGATATATTATTTTGTGGTTGTATTAGCTTGGAGATAAAAATACAAATGTTCATTCTCATTTTTATTGTATCTATTAAAATTACATTTTTAACTGCACCAGTTGGTCATTTCAGGGATATCTGATCACTAACATACTTGGACTTTCTTCCGAATATATAGATGATCGGACATAACCAGGAAGGCGGACGCCGAATATCCCGTAGCAGGCTCTTGTATCCTCTGTTAAATATTTCCAGCAGTAATGAGAGTAACCTGTAATCAAACAAATGGACATTGACACTCTGTTATTAACACGTCCAGTGGTCGGGTCATGTTGGGAGGTGTAGTGTTTTATGTATAGTATAATAGAATTGTATGATGGTCATGTCCAGTTGTTGGGTCATGTTGGGGGTGGTAGTGTTTTTTGTATAGATTATAATAGAATTGTATGATGGTCATGTACAGTGGTTGGGTGTTGTAGTATTTTATGTATAGCGTATAATAGAATTGTATAAAAGTCATGTCCAGTGGTTAGGTAATGTTGGAGGTTGTAGTGCTCTCTGTACAGAGTATATTAGAATTGTATTATAGATCAGTCCAGTGGTCGGTTCATCTTGGGTGGTGGAAGCGGCTGGACTGCCATATCCTGCCACCATTGTTCATGGGACTTAGGGAGAAATTTATCAACCTTTGCCAGTTTTTTGGCCTAGAAAAGTCGCAAAATAACCCAAAAGTCACAATTTTTAATTGCCTTTTTTGCCACAATCACCACTTTTGTGAAAATGGGGTGTGGTTTCACAAAGGAGTGGGGTCACTATGGCCTGACAAATGACGTCAATTATAATGAAAATCAGCTCCTAGCTGGCACAGATTTTACTCTGTATGGCAAAGCAAGTAGAGTCCCATATTAGGCCCCATACCTTGCCTCCCCCCAGATCAGACTACCCTTCATCAGATTAACCTCATATTGGGCAATTAAATAAATTAAAAATAAAATGTATGCTCCTCTTCTCCCCTCCGGGCCCCTTCAACAAGATGTGGCTCGTGAAACGTATTGAAGCCCAGCAGCGTCAGGAACTTGTATGAGCCGGAGCATGCGGAGTGAGCCTGAGGGGACACAGAGGGGAGAAGAGGAGCGGTTAGGTGAATATACTTACTTTTATTTTATGTTCTATGTGGGGGGATATATGGCGCATAGCCAGTAAAAAAATGTGACGGATTTATTAAAAGGCATGCACCTCTTAATAAATCTGTTGCCTCTTACTCCAGTGGAGCAGATAGCTAAGACTGATGTATGAAACGCCGACATTAAATCTGCCCCGATATGTTGGAGAGCCAGCAATATCATTCAAATGGTTGTTGTTAGGCCTTGATAGGCAATTATGCCCAAGCTCCTCTGTCAATCACAGTGCCACCTCGTACATGCTATCAAGCACTATGCCACCCTCTTATGCCAAGCAGTTGAATTTTCAGGGGATATTGTTGGTGAATACTATGAAAACATGAAAGTTTTTTTAAAACCTACCATTGTCCCTCGATTTTAGGTTAAATGGACAACAAAGCCTTAGAAATAGTAATGGTGGGCTCCTACTTGATTGCTGTTTTATGGCTTGAAGACAGTAGTAAAGCAGCAGTAGATGAGGTATGAGTGCAGTACCTTGGACTACCACTAGAAGACATTAATATAACGGTTCCTGTCAGATTTTAGTAACGTAGTGAGCTTTGCTTCTTCCATTACACACTAATACCAATGGCTGGTACACTACGTTATTAGTCAAATAACCCAAGGAATTGTTAAACCCAAGAAGAAAGTGATCTACATCATTGTTAACTTCAGATTAATTTGTCCAATGATGGACCTCATGGTCCATGTGGTGGTTAGGCAAGACCATAACGTCACACACACTGGTTCCACTAAAGCATCCTCTGGTCCTCAGATTAGAACTGAGGTGGCCACTGTTAGGGCCTTCAGAGATGTACCATGATGTAGGGTGTGTGAAAGAAGAAGGCTGTGTTTGGATATGGTAGGACAGATATACTAGTTATCATAGAGGAGTCTTATGTATGTTATGGAGGAGCCAGGTTTTTTTTAACAAAAGCACCCAAATAAGACATTCTCGGAAGTTGTAGTCCCATATAGCAACATATCTTTGGCCTGGGTTGGTAGAAGAGATACAGAACCAGTTGTTTAGTTATGGGCCAAGAACAACCCAACATGACACGACCCACACCAGGAGAAAGAAGACAAGCATAAAGCCATTAAAGATACCGTATCTGCACTGAGCAGAGGTTTTGGACAGGGTTTCTACAGTAATCCCCTTAGGTACTTGTATTTTTGGATTCAACCCATTGAGGATCAGGGAATCCATTGACTGATGAAATTACCAACAGAATACAGACAGAATTTATTTTTTTAACTCTTGGTTTCAATCCAAGGAAATAATTGCCTGGAATATTGTTTGGGGTGGGGCAATGTAGACAGAATAATAGGGGAGGTTTCTGTTAAAGCAATCTGCTCCCATGTCAAACATAAGGCTGTCCAAGCCTCTTTCCAAACTTACCGTGCTGTAAGACCTTGGTGACAAAATAAATGTCCCTAGGTAAATATATATAGAAGACTATTTTTATATATTGAATCACAATTTTTTTAATTGTCTCTTTGAGCCTTGAATTGTCACTAAAGTGTCATGAGTTTCAAGCAGTTGTAATGGATCTTAAAATAATAAATTGACAAGTTGAAATTGATGTAAAGGTTTAAAAAGTTCTATCATACCATATAGACAACCTCTTTCGATAGGCCATTTTAGGGCATCTGGACGTCATACAGGCGAGAGATGCTTCAACACTTGTTCTGCAGGACTTACAACTGTGTGTGCCCCCTGAGTCCCATCCATGTTCTGTGGAAAGATAGGACATGTTCTATCTTTCCATGGATCGGAGAGTCCGGTCTGTTTTCACGGACCCGATTCACCCACTGAAGTGAAGGGGTCCGTGAAAACTATCGGGTGCCACTTGGATGCTGTGAAAAATGGCCCGAGTGGCACTCGGTCATGTGCAAGAGCCTTTAGTGGTTGTCCTAATGGGGCATCCTATAAAAAGCAATGACCCCTAAAATAAAGTCTTGGCGTCTAGAAATACTGGGTGATAACCATGGGAGAGCTATAATGGCAGACATATTGGTTATCATCTAATTTTCCCAGATATAACTAAGAAATGATTGAATACAAGGTTAAGCAACTTGACAGAAGAGGACAAATCAATAATTTACATTTTTTGGGATATTTTTTATATTTTCAGTTTGTTCTAGTTATTTATTAACATTACTACAATGGGGAAAAAATAATTCAGCAAAGATATAGATGGATAGAAGTACGTGTAATCTGAAATGATCCAAAATATAGACATGGATTGCTAAAAACTTACAATATTCTATTAATCAATGTGTCAACCAATTAAAATACAGCCTTCCTTCTGGCAACCAATCAGAGTTCAAATGACCATATCGAGCAACTAATCAAAAGGAAGCTCTTAAGTAACCAATCAAAATTCAGCTGCCAATTTAGTGATCAATCAGAATCCAATTTTCATTTACTGCACTACAGGCCCATTGTATCTTTTTCCGCGTGGTCTACTGGAAAAGTGTCGGTACCATTTAATATAAAAAGTTCAATAAAACAAGAGCAAGGAGTCCGGAAATGTAAGACTTTTGCTGGAGATTAGATACGTCATCTGTACATACATACTCCACATCCACCCTTGTGCCTCCAGATTCCGTTCTATGGTAGCCACGATCACAGATGCTTCTTGTTGTACATCCACGTATGGCGGTTTGAAGAGATACGGTTCCTGAATAAGATAAATAGCAGATTTTAGCTACTATGTGTCAAGAGGACCGGAAGATATATTCTGCTATGACTTGTGTAAATATATATATATATATATATATATATATATATATATATATATATATATATATATATATACATAATAGATAGATAAATAGATGGTTTTATAGATAGATCCTCCCAGAATCACCCTCTTTGGGGCACATTTGCATAAGCCCCATGCCTTTTGTCGGACAATCCCTCGAAAAGCAAGGAAAAGGTGTCCGAATAATAGTTAATCGACAACTCACTTGCCTGATAGTTTTGTGATCTGCAGCAGACACATCGTCTCATTTCCAGTGCATTCAATAGTATCACTGTTGTAGCACCAGTCGGAATTTTTTGTTGAACATGATCGGCAAATTCTTCCATTCCCTTCATGATCATCATCTGTAACTTTAATGGTAAAAAAGTCAATGTACAATTCCTCAATGGGCTGATCTCGAAGGGCAAAAGAGATGCTCGTTTTAGTGTCTTAATAGAGTCGGAAACTTAAAGAAGGATCATCCCACTATTACCTAAGAATACACTGAAGAACAGATTGACAGGATGTATCATTATATAACTGGGGATTTCTAAGTAACAAGCTGAGTAGCAACTCAAACGCCAAGGGAAGCCATATTTATTCCGTGGAACTATAGAAAAGTTGAATACAATTTTTCAGAAGTTGACTGAAGAAGAAAACTCCAACTTGGAAAATCCTCTTCAAGGGACAAATTCCCCCACATTGGTGAGCCCCATATTGACATGCTATTGAGATACTCACATATGGGTCGAGGTGGGTCACAATTCTCAGTGTTACAACAGGATATAGCTGTCTTCACCTTTACATTGGCTGAAGTAATGCTTCCAGTTGTATTACACTGATCCTCCACTATACATGACCTCATGAAGACGTTTGAAGTTTGGGTTGATGAAGCTAATAGGACAAAACATTGATGTTAAACCTCAATATAACAAGTAATTAACAATTAACAAAGTAATTTCTGTAAGACTCCAACCGTAGATACATAATTAATATCATAGTAGTAGGAGTAGCCTTATTATCAGGAACATCTTGACCTGAACACAGTCATCAGAGTCTACCATCGTAATGGGACGTTCCTTAACACCTTCACATTAGTTGTAAAGCTATATACGTTCCAACTGCCGATGCCCTGTGCAGCTGTTACGTATATTAACGTTGGCAGCATGGAACAGGCTTTAATGTGTGCAGCAGCAGCGCTGCACTTTCTTTTCTGCCAGCTCTCTCCTCAATGGAGTTCCCGGCCAGAGCAGCTCTGGTCGGGGACTCCTGTCTTAAGAAAGCCCTTGATGTCACTGTTCACATACGGACAGTGACGTTAGGGGCTTTGAGATGCCGGAATACACCACCCTGTAGATAGCACCACACACACCTCTTTAGATAGCGCCATCCCCCCTGTAGACAGCGGGTCGGGGATTCTGCTCCTAGAGGGAGCCCCTAACGTCAAGCTGGCAGCCCTTTGGCTTGGAATTTCTCTTCTAGATGGAGCCCCAGTGGTCCTATCTACGGGGGAAGAGGGAGGGTACGGTACCATCCACAGGGACAGTGTGTGGTGCTACCTACAGGGGGAGGTGGTGCTATCTACAAGGGGGGTTGAGGTGCTATCTACAGGAGGGGTGGCTCTATCTACAGGGGGGTGGTACTATCTACAGGGTGGTGTGGTGCTATCTACAGGGGTAGTGGTAGGGTGGCACTATCTACATGGGCACTGTGGCACTGTATGGGCACTATCTACAGGGGACACTATGGTTCTATCTACATGGACACTGTGTGTGGCCCTATCTACAGGTGGGGGGGGGGGGTGTGGCGCTATCTACAGGGGTAGTGCTTCTATCTGCAAGGGGGGTGGCACTATCTACATGGGCACTGTGGCACTATATCGGAACTATCTACAGGGGACTCTGTGGCGCTATCTACATGAGCACTGTGTGTGGCACTATCTACATGGGCACTGTGGTGTTTTCAGGGGGTTGGGACAAAAGAAACAATGACTAATAAAATGTATAAAAAATTTTACGGGCATGGAAAACGGATGGCAAACGAATGACAAACGGCGGTTAAAAATTGTCAAACGGCCGGGAAACCAATGGAAATTTGGAGACACACGGATGCAAAATGGCCATGAAATACTGACAGTTGATCTGTTTTTAATGGACGTTTTTTTTCCACTGTGGTGTGAATATCGCCTTATAGAAGGTTTCGCTCTTCCCACACAGTGATCCAGACTGACGGAGAGAGAAGACTAATTGTTACAGAACTGCAGCAGTATATATATATATACAGTGAAGGAAAAAAGTATTTGATCCCTTGCTGATTTTGTAAGTTTGCCCACTGTCAAAGACATGAACAGTCTAGAATTTTTAGGCTAGGTTAATTTTACCAGTAAGAGATAGATTATATAAAAAAAAAGAAAATCACATAGTCAAAATTATATATATATTTCTGCATTGTGCACAGAGAAATAAGTATTTGATCCCTTTGGCAAACAAGACTTAATACTTGGTGGCAAAACCCTTGTTGGCAAGCACAGCAGTCAGACATTTTTTGTAGTTGATGATGAGGTTTGCACACATGTTAGATGGAATTTTGGCCCATTCCTCTTTGCAGATCATCTGTAAATCATTAAGATTTCGAGGCTGTCTCTTGGCAACTCGGATCTTCAGCTCCCTCCATAAGTTTTCGATTTGATTAAGGTCTGGAGACTGGCTAGGCCACTCCATGACCTTAATGTGCTTCTTTTTGAGAGACTCCTTTGTTGCCTTGGCTGTATGTTTCGGGTCATTGTCGTGCTGGAAGACCCAGCCATGAGCCATTTTTAATGTCCTGGTGGAGGGAAGGAGGTTGTCACTCAGGATTTGATGGTACATGGCTCTATCCATTCTCCCATTGATGCGGTGAAGTAGTCCTGTGCCCTTAGCAGAGCATCACCCCCAAAACAAAATGTTTCCACTTCCATGCTTGACAGTGGGGACGGTGTTCTTTGGGTCATAGGCAGCATTTCTCTTCCTCCAAACACGGCGAGTTGAGTTAATGCCAAAGAGCTCAATTTTAGTCTCATCTGACCACAGCACCTTCTCCCAATCACTCTCAGAATCATCCAGATGTTCATTTGCAAACTTCAGACGGGCCTGTACATGTGCCTTCTTGAGCAGCGGGACCTTGCGGGCACTGCAGGATTTTAATCCATTACGGCGTAATGTGTTACCAATGGTTTTCTTGGTGACTGTGGTCCCAGCTGCCTTGAGATCATTAACAAGTTCCCCCCGTGTAGTTTTCGGCTGAGCTCTCACCTTCCTCAGGATCAAGGATACCCCACGAGGTGAGATTTTGCATGGAGCCCCAGATCGATGTCGATTGACAGTCATTTTGTATGTCTTCCATTTTCTTACTATTGCACCAACAGTTGTCTCCTTCTCACCCAGCGTCTTACTTATGGTTTTGTAGCCCATTCCAGCCTTGTGCAGGTCTATGATCTTGTCCCTGACATCCTTAGAAAGCTCATTGGTCTTGCCCATGTTGTAGAGGTTAGAGTCAGACTGATTCATTGAGTCTGTGGACAGGAGTCTTTTATACAGGTGACCATGTAAGAGCTGTCTTTAATGCAGGCACCAAGTTGATTTGGAGCGTGTAACTGGTCTGGAGGAGGCTGAACTCTTAATGGTTGGTAGGGGATCAAATACTTATTTCTCTGTGCACAATGCAAATAAATATATATAATTTTGACTATGTGATTTTCTTTTTTTTTTTTTTTATATAATCAATCTCTCACTGGTAAAATTAACCTAGCCTAAAAATTCTAGACTGTTCATGTCTTTGACAGTGGGCAAACTTACAAAATCAGCAAGGGATCAAATACTTATTTCCTTCACTGTATGTATATATATATATATATATATATATATATATATATATATATATACATATATAGCTATATATATATAATATATATATATATATACATATAACTATGTACAGATAACATATATATAGAAAAAAATACTAAAAAGTTTTTTTTTCAAATTTTTTTGTGGGTTGTCTGCTCATAATAAACATAAAAACACATGGAATTAATTAAACTAATCTAGAAAATGAAAGCCTCAAAAGTTTTGTAAAAAAAAAAAGAAAGTATAAATAGTTGTGATAATCAAAGCGGTTGGAAAGATATTATCATTTAAAGAAGTGCATATCAGAAATGGAAAATTTGACCTGGACACAGGGGCATCAATGACCCGTGGTCATGAAAGGGTTATCTTTTTTTTTTTAAAGCAAGCCTTACAGTTTTTCCAAGGTGTCTTTGCATTAGATCTTGATATATATACACAAAGACAGGAGCAGTTTCACAAAATATATCACACTAAACTATACCGTGATAATGACTAGAAAAACTTCATCCAAGGTGAATGTGGATCATAGACCTTTAATGACACCCACATTCTGCAGAAAGTCCCACTGGAAGGGAATTTTATTTTTGGCCTCTTCTGGAAATGGCGCAATGACAATAATAGGTGAACATTAGAGTATTGCAATATACAGTATATAATCCCATAGTATACAGTAAATGTAGGTTCACCTTGAATTTCCTTCATTTATTTTCTTGTCTTATCCTAATTCTCATACATACCATCAGTGGTCTCTGTGTATACAGACCCACAAATATTTCCATCAGGGCAGGCAACAGAGTTCCCAGAACAATGTGTACCTTCTAAGGCCACACACAATACACAATGAAGGGAATGACCTGAAACATAAAGTGATACAAATACTATTACCTTAAGGAGGGACCAACATATTACTTCATGCTATACCTTAAATTATATAATAGGGGGCATGTCTGAAACTATATGTCATAAAAAGAATGGACCAATCCTACAGGATGATGAACCCTAAAACAGGTCGAGGAAAGACAGCACATCATGGAGGTTGGCTATCTGCTAATGAGGATAGTCGGGGAGGAGGGGCAAGGTTTAAGGGCATCGGTAGATGAAGTTCTGTAGCCATGCTTGGAAGCTGATGAACATAAGAACATGCTTTAGTTATACAATAACTACATTATAGTAGGTCAAAATAAGCAATTGATTCTGGGCTTTCATCATCTAGAGGACTCTACCGCCACCTCATTATCACCATATGTGTCCCACTCATCAGGATACCTTAAATTGGCCATCAAGATGGTCTCACTTGCCACAGAGTAGGAAGATAAAAGCAAAAAACACGGCGCCACATAGTGCAGATTACCCAGGTGGATTACAGTAGAACAGACCAATGAACTACTAACCTGGTTGAGGATGTATATAGGCTCTGAATATCATGTGTGCTGCTGCCAAGACTCGATGCCGGTGATCCTTCAGGAGACCGCAGTGAATAGTGATAATGGTAGGGAGAAAAGTGGAGTCTTCGAGAGGCGCTGCTACACACGGGATAACATGCAAACCCGTGAACAATGATAAATCACGTATGCAAATGAAAGTTCCAAAGGTTTATCACAGAAGTAAATGGCAACGCGTTTCAATGCTGGATCAGCATCTTCATCTGGCCTGATGAAGATGCTGATCCAGCATTGAAACGCATTGCCATTTACTTCTATAATAAACCTTTGGAACTTTCATTTGCATACGTGATTTATCATTGTTCACTGGTTTGCATGTTATGCCGTGTGTAGCAGCGCCTCTCGAAGACTCCACTTTTCTCCCTACCATTATCACTTGCCACAGAGTAGAGTGTCCTAACCATCCTGGTTCTGTCTACTATTGAGGCACATGCCATGCATCAGGGTTTTGTGGTTCCCCAATATTAGTTGGCTCGTGAATCTTTAGGTAGATACTGAGCCAGGGAGGCAGACAACTTAATTTTAAGAAAATTGATGGTCAAGTAGACATGGAGGGTGGAGAACATAAGTTGATTACTGGTTTGGGCATTATATGGTGTTGTTTTTACAGTGAGTATGTCAGTAATATATAAATATTGAATGGCGCTATTATTTGAGCACTCTATGGTGGCATTATTTAGGCACTGTATAGCAGTGGTATTAGAATACTGTACAGCAATATTATAAGTCTAATTTTTGTGAACCATTTTATTATTGTCCTTCAAATTAAGAGCCACCAGACAATTTGTGACGGTGGCATCTAAAGACTATGGTCCAGCTAGGATACTGGGTGACATAATGACAAAATGTGAAAATCAGTGATTTTACTTACATAGCTGGGATTTTCTTAAAAGGACACATTAACCCCTTAACAACTGCCAACACGCCTTTTCACGGCGTTCTGACATAAGCCCGGCACGGGTGTCCTATGCCGGCTAAAGCGCCTGTCCTGGTGGTCTAAAGACCAACGGACACCTGCACTAATGGGTGGGATTGATTTCAACATCGATCTCAACCGTTTAACCCATTAGATGCAGCGCTCAATAGCAAGCACCGCATCTAAGTGGTTTTGGAGGGAGGGTGCTCCCTCTCTCACCCCATCGGCACCCTGCAATTGCAATTGCAGAGTGCCAATGGCTTCTATGGCAGCCAGGGGCCTAACAAAGGCCCCCAGGTCTGCCTGTAGTGGTTACCTGCTAAGCCTGAGGCATGACCTAGCAGGTGCCCGTAAGTTTTACATTGACAGGCAATAATACGCTGCAATACAGAAGTATTGGAGTACATTATAAAAGCGATCAGGAGATCGCATAGTGAATTCCCCTAGTGGGACTAAAAATAAAGTTAACTAAAAGTTTAATAAAGTTAATAATAAATAAATAAAAATCCCAAATAAAAAAAATGGAAAACCCACTTTTTCCATTATAAAATACTTTAATATTAAAAAAAATAAATGAAAACATTACACATATTTGGTATCGCCGCGTCTGTAATGACCCCACCTATAAAGCAATTATGTTATTTAACCTGCACGGTGAACGCCGTAAGAAATAAAATAAAAAACAATGCCAAAATTGCTGTTTTCTGTTCATCCTGCCTTCAAAAAAATTTGATAAAAAGTGATCAAAAAGTTGCATGTACTCTAAAATCAAACCAATAAAAACGAGAAGTCGTCCTGCAAAAAACAAGCCCTCATACAGCTGCATCGGCGTAAAAATAAAACAATGATGGCTCTTAAAACATGGCGACACAAAAACAAATAATTTTGAAAAAAAAGTGTCAAAGTAGTAAAACATTCAAAATCTATATAAATTTGGTATCGCCACAATCGTAATGACCCACTGAATAAAGTTAATGTTATTTATACCACACAGTAAACGGCGTAAATCTCAGACGCAATAAAGAGTGGCAAAATGTATGGGTTATTTTTCCATTAAATTATATGTACCCCAAAACGGTGCTATTAAAAATTGCAAAAAACATGTCCTTATACAGCTATGTCGACGCAAAAATAAAAAAAGTTATAGCTCTTGGAATGCGACGATGGAAAAACGCAAAAAAAATTGCTTGTCATTGAGGTTTAAAATTGGCCAGTCATTAAAAGGTTAAAGTTTTGTCAATGGTAAAATAAGTCAAACACAGTTTTTTTTTTTTTTTTTTAATCATTTCTAATTTAGTCTAGAATCGTTTTTTCCCTAACACAGAAAAGCCAATCACAACTCTACTCCTTGTTATAAGTCTTCATATAGCTCCGTATACTTCTCCATTCATGTCCCCTGTTCCATAAATGACCAACATCTATTGTCTTTTCCTTCATCAAATTTTCCCACTTCTCCAAGACTTCTCTCCTGCTGCCCCTGTTCTCCGGAATCCTCTCCCCTTTTGGCTTAGCTTCAATTAGTTTCACTATATATTAGATTTATATACTGTATAAATAAATGAAAATTCTAATTCTATCCCTGAAGCGGAGATATTGAGTGCAAAAATTAAAATTAGATTTGGAAATTCGTAAGAGCATAAAACATAATATACTAGTGTTCATGATACAATAAATCATCGCTTACCTGGGGATGCCAAAGAAAAGATGACACTCAGAACTATCAGAGCGCACATCATCATCCTGTCCGGAAATCCACGTTGGATCCTTCCACAGTAAATGTTTATTATCTATTCCCAAGCCTTTATATATATATATGATGTCACTATGAAAATTGGGCGGAAATTCCCAATGTGCAGGGTTCATCATGGAAGACGTCAATTTATCATTAACGGGGATACATAATTATTCACAGCTATGACCGGTCACTGATAATTCTGTTTTGTATCCATTGATTTTACTGTTAAAAGAATTTGGTGCGGAAGCTTCACATGGATATTGGTTGTTATCTTATCGGAATTTTTACTGTTAAATATTAATAAATGTTCTTATGGTGGAAATATCTGATATTGTACATACTGTAGAGTCTTAGGAGGGAGTTTTCACAACCTTGCAGATCAATATACACAGCCAGATGCAGTATGACTAAAGTCTCATGCATATTATGGCTCCCGACGACTTTCGAGTTACACAAAGCCATAATCCGGCATCCATAGATTTTATGAGATTCCATATAATTCGATAGAAAAACATTTTGGCATGTTAAATAGGACTTATTAAGGAAATAGTTTTCCCTAGAAGCAATTCAAAGAATAACCTATAACAGGGGTCCTCAACTGGCGGATGCCAGTTGTCTGGACCAGTGGCACCGGACATCCGGGGCAAAAGTCCCGAATTTTTGGTCCGGTGCTGCGGATCCCCGGGCGACTGCTGCATTCAATTGTATCGGTGTCCTAAGGACACACACTGTCCAACGTGGGTGTGTGGCACTATGTCCAGGGGGCACTATGTGTGGCACTATCTACAAATCTTTACTACTTGTCTTCAGCTCAAACCTTCACCTGACAGCAGACCTGGTAAGTGGACCTTTGCTAAAAGTAGATGAGTACCCCTGATCTATAAGATACCGTATGGAGCACCATGAGGATGGCTTCTCACGTTGCTGATGCAACAGGCCAAGGTGCGGTTGTGATGTGGCCGAAAAAGCTTGCCGATCTACATGCAGATAAAAGCACTTTTATTGTTAATGACTGCCCGGTAATGTGGCCAATAACATTGAAATCGCATGAACCTGTAAAGAATTAGCAAACCGCAACGATCTACCAGTCGAAGCGTTTTAGATCAGTTTACATTAGTTTTTGTTGTAAACTGTTGCAATAAGAGTCGCACATGATTACAAAAAAATGACACAATAAACAAGACAGTGACAAAAAAAGTAGATGTGGTCTCCAAGGAGATGTCGTGTTTTTTTTATTTCGAAGAAAACGGTAAAAAAAAAAAATTTTATTTCTATTTATTAAGAAGAAAACGGTAAAAAAAAATATTTATTGATTTTTATTTTCTGATTTTAGTTCCAAAAACGCCAAGTTTAATAACTTTTTTTTATAAATTTTTTGCAAATCCCTCCAACTGTACCGGCATAAGATTAGCCACTCTTAGTAAATGTGGGCCATAGAGTTAAATGAAACAATCTGTCAGCCTGCAGTCACCACTAGCGGTGGTCTAATATCAAAGATTTCATCAATGTGATCGTCTATCAGAAGATCATTTTGACTGGATTTCCCCTTTAAACTCCTCAATGTATATGGTGCTGTCTATTAAAGGGTTATTACTAGGGTATGTCATAGTACTTTGTGGGGTTTCAACCGTTGTCCCTTTTGAATGCTAGAATAAAAAAATGTTTTGTATATTTTTATTCTATGTCAGTTATAAAAATAATCCTTGTTGCTACATAGAAACCACAAACAAATAGCTGTTGATGGATCTATTTATATCGCTATTCAATACTATCCTATGAAAAAATGGTTCTGATTGGTCCATTCACCCCTTAATACATTATTTAACCCAGGTATATCAGGAATTTATGTGCTTATAAGACTTTTGTGTGTGTTCACACAAACTAAAATTAGATCTGTCAACAGCAGCGAGCCTACTTGTTGAGGTTCTCCATACTTTACTATATTATTTAATGCACTGCACAAAATAAAATGAGCTGAAGAACTAATGAGGTTTATCAGACAGAAGATGTTTTATATTTTCTATGTATCGAACATTAATCAACGCTGGAGCTTCGTTTAAAAGGAATATTCGGTGAATTGTTACATTGGATATTTCAACATCAACTCGGGGTTGGGAAATCACAAACGTATGTCTGTACATATTCCAAAATCAATGGAGATGATAAGAAATAAAAAGTGTGTGATGTTTTTAATTCCTTAAATATCGATATATCAGTCAATCATTAAGGGTTTATCTGTAGTTAAACAATGGCTTGTCCCGTATGAACATCTTACATTTTTTGAGAATTGATTCATAAGATGGCTTTCAGCACCTATACCTACCCACAATGTCCATCCATCCATATTAATATTGAAATTAACTCTATGTGGTATGGAAGTGTCCAAAGAAGGAGTAGATTGGTGGAAGTTGAAAGATCTCATATAAAGAAGAAGAAGAGCCGAAATTGTAATAAAATTGTTGGGTATTTGACTACTCAGCAGTTTTACCTACAGTATAGTCCTATGAAAATTGGCAAATAACACAATGTGATATCACAACGAGGTGCGTGAAATGGTAACTCAACTTTGATGTATTAGCCAACTCATCTCCACGACTTCTATAATTTCTACCGCCTTATATATCAATAATCACAAGGATTGTCTGGGTTACACTAAGCATCATCATATGCCCCACTGGTGCACTTAAAAATGATAGAGGATACTTCTTTCAAGACCACCTATCAGCCAGAGCCAATGTCTATTAGAAGCAGAGATGGGGACTGCACTCCTTATATTACCTAGTAGTATAGTGGTGCGCGCCAAACCAGGGGCATGGTCCCAGAATCCCCAAGAGAACAGAAAAAAAGGAAACGGTAGGCAGCACTCAGTTGAGGTGTAGATGAATCAACAGTGGTTTCTTCCAGTATTCAGCTGCCTACCTTTTCCATTTTTTCAGAGCCAAAGTCCATTTCAAGTACTTCTTCTTTGGAGGACCACCAGTACCAATTTAAATCAATGGTTATTTTAAACTGTCTTAAAATGTGTATGATCGCCCCAGTTTCCTATGGGTTTCATATAAATCTCTGATAACATCAATGAGTCAAAATGCTTGCTGTCAATTATTTTTCATAGTGTTTTTCCTGAGACCAAATGGTAACAGGGACCAATTTAAGCAAAAAAAAAAAAGAAATCGCTACACTGCTACAGACAGGGACAGATCAAAAACTGAGCTAATCTTAGGAGACAGTTAATAATATTGCCATAATGCTGACCAAATAATAATCACATAAGCTACTAAGTATCACTGCCATTAAGTGCTGAATTACACTGCCATACAATGCTGAATTAATAGCGCCATACAGTGAGCACATAAAGTCACATACAGTGCCCAAACAGTGACATACATTTATGGCTCTAACATAGAAGTCGAAATACTAGGTCAGCACTAAGTAGAACATTAAGGTTCTTTATTAGGTGTAGAGGATTTCCGGAAAGGTCATAACTGAAGACAAAATCCCAAAAAGACCAACACATTTTTATTATAAACAATTACAATTAGCATTAAAAAAATGCAACAATTTTAGACATAATATGAAAGAGGTAAACCAGAGTATCATGGGAACATGACCTTGATGGTACAATAAATCCTTAAGTTTGCATTCTCCTGTTATAAAATGTATTTAGACTTTTTTTGTAGGTATAAATGTTTCTGGTGACCACCAATATGGCTGCCATTCCGTTTCCTACATGGGTTCTCACCTACATTTTCTTGATTCTTGTTGGCATATCAGTAGCTTTTCACGATGTATTCAGAACTTGAACTGGAAATATCTTTAATTCAGGGATATCAGTAGCACAAGTGCGGTAAGTGTAGAAAGGTCCAACCCTCCGTGCAAGGTTATGGCTCCACCGCTACAGACAAATGTCGATTCCATGCTCAGGATTCCAATACTCATATTCTGGTTCCCAATCTCGCAGATGCTTCCTGTACTACATCCACGGAAGGATTCTGCATTTTCGGGGGTACCTGCTCAGAAGCAAAGAGATATGTATTAGGATGCTGCTTACGAACCCCAGTGAGAAAACATTGCATCGTCAACATTGAGGGTCAAATGTTCAAATTAATCAAAAAAGTAACTGTGGGGGCCCTTTGGAAATACAATTAAACAAAAAAAGAGACCTTACTCACGCAACAGATCCCTAGGCGTTCCAGCGAAGCTACTCTGGTCCTGCCCACAGCTGTTTGTTGACCTTACTGCAGCGATGATATGCCCATATACCCTCGTATTAGCTGCAGCTGATCACTAGCCTAAGTGATCCTGTGCTATATACTCACTAAGCCCAGCTATCGGAAAATTCCTGCCGAGGTGAGACATTGACTTCTAAACTAACAACCTTTAGCTGGCACTGCACCAGAAAATTCCTCCATCCAGATAATAGACAAAGTAAGAAACTAAGAAGTCAAGTTCAAGGGCTCCAATCTAAAATCCACGCCATGCCTACTCAATGATATGATCCAGTATATGTTCATACCACCCTACAATCTGAGACTGTAGGACTCCACGCGTGGTCATCCTCACCATTGGCAGTACATACATACAATATATATTAGTAGAGTGAGGTAGATGCCTAGTGAGACGACCATCACAATTATGTCTTATAGCCTAAGATTAGATCAGGGTGGAAAAAAGTTATTGAGAAGCAATGAAAAGACTTTAAACAATGGATCTGCAGAGGCAATGAAGCTAGAACTGCATTATAATTATAGTATGGCCTCCTGTGGCTGAAGAACATTCTGTTACCTCTTATTTTAGAGACTTGGAGAAGGCATTTATTTTCACTCCCAACACAGTCTATGGTTTTGGATCCCGTACAAGCTTCATTGGCATCAGAACACATTTGGCAAACTTTGCCATTTCTTCGGGTGCTAGCAGGTGGCACTGATAATGAGAAGAAGGAGCCATCAGTAATAAGCAGATGTTACAGGTTTCTATTGATAATATATTTTATAAGTAATACATTTGAGTTTGATGTATTTCAGATGGGTCAACTGCAAAAAACTTCTTCAGATCTTGTGCACCCAAGAATCAGTGCAACATAACTGGGAGCAGTAGTTTCCCAGGTGGTACATTAGAGATGGCTGCCAATTGTTGTTTGGAAACGGATAGGTGTACTCCTGATGAACCAAAATGTAAGTATGGATATTGGCATATAAAGGATAGATAGATAGATAGATAGATAGATAGATAGATAGATAGATAGATAGATAGATAGATAGATAGAGATAGATAGATAGATAGATAGATAGATAGATAGATAGATAGATAGATAGATAGATAGATAGATAGATAGATAGATAGATAGATAATAAATAGATGAATATTTTAATGTGTACACAAAACATGAGGTAGACTTTAGGGCCAGTTGCTGCAACTTACAGCCTATACTTAGCATGATAATACAGATTACTAATATCTGTTTTTTGTGCCACCAGATGGCGCTGCTTTCTATTTAATTTATACATTACCCAACATAATTTAGCTTGATTGGTCATCCCTGGGACCCTCATTGAAGAATCCCCTTCACTTGTACGTGCGGTATTTTCAGGTGGATATTTTGTAGATTTTACCTTTATCCAATGAATAGTAAATCTGCATGCAGAAATGTTGTGAAAATCCCCAAAGGCAGAAAAAAAGACACAGGCACAAAAGATACTTACAAAAAGGTAAGGGGGAGGTGCAGTTGTCAGTGAAACAGCAGGACACGCCCAATCTAATGCTTTTATTCACAATAGTGAAACTTCCTGACTTATCACAATGAGATGTTGGACCACAAGATCTGTACAAGAATTCACTTTTCTTGCCATCTGAAAAAACAAACAAACACAAAAACATGAATATTTGCCTGCAAAATCGATATAGTAATGACCCCAAGACCATGATTTGTTGCCTAACTCAAGTAAGATATTCAGGACTTCAGATAAGATTAATAGTAACAGACAGACAGACAGACAGACAGATAGATAGATAGATAGATAGATAGATAGATAGATAGATAGATAGATAGATAGATAGATAGATAGATAGATAGATGGATGGATGGATGGATGGATGGATGGATGGATGGATGGATAGATAGATAGATAGATAGATAGATAGATAGATAGATAGATAGATAGATAGATAGATAGATAGATAGATATGAGATAGATAGATAGATAGATATGAGATAGATAGATAGATAGATAGATAGATAGATAGATAGATAGATAGATAGATAGATAGATAGATAGATAGATAGATAGATAGATAGATGATAGATAGATAAATATAATTTTTCTTGTGTATTGTATATATGTGGGGTTAGTGATTGCCTCCATTTTTGTTCTTGCACTCCTCCCATTCCCACCATCCCCAGATATATGTAGGCTTAGTCCCAGTTCTGGGTGTATGAGTAAAGTATGGACCAACCTTACAGAGGTCGCCTTGTCGTGGCAGGTGGGCTCACACAATTTGATCAAAATGTGCACTAAGAACTTCCCTATTGTAAGTAGATTCAGCAGTAATGCAGATTTATTTATATACAGTGTTTCAGGTGGCATTAGTGTTCGCAGTGTGCGGTCGCCATACTCTTGTGTATTGTTTTGCCATCACAGGCGTACTTGCACCTGTATACATGTTTTTTTTTTTTCATGTTGCTGGTATGTGCTGTTCAAACTTCCTTGAAAAAGAAAGAAAGAAAGACAGGATGATGATGTATTAGTTGGTACTTACCTATGGTAGTCTGCTGATACATACTTGTACATACATGGCCCGATGTACACGTTACTGTTGGCCCCTGTGTGCAGGAGGAAAGTCCAAGCGCTATACACTGTGTGCACTGAAGACAATGTCCTATTTATAAATAAATATAATAAATAATAATAATAATAAGGCTGAGTTCACACGTTGCGGAGTTGTCTCAGAATTTGTTGCAGATTTGATGCAAATTTCACCGTTTTGCATTGCAAAGTGTAAAATTTGCAATGAAAGTCTGCGACAAATCTGCGACAATTCTGTAACGTGTGAACTCAGCCTAAGGGCACGTTCACACGTGGCGGAATTGCAGTGGAATTCTCCAGCGGCCGTTTTTTACATTTGAAGCTATACATTTTTAGGCAAGTTAGTTCAGACGATGCGGAAAACTCCGCTGCGGACCATAGGCTGTGGTGCGGAATTTTCCCTCCCAGCATGCACTGTCTGTTGCGGAGAAGAAGCGGAATTTCACTGCGTATTTCAGCCTCTGCAATGCAAAACTGAAATCTGTGGCAAGTCCGCTGTCTTTTCTGCAACGTCTGAATTACCTGTCAAATATGCAAATGTTGGTGCAGATTCGTTGCGTAATTGCCCCAAATCTTCACCAACATTTGCAGCGGAAAAACTCCGCCCTGTCTGAATGTGCCCTAAGGGCACATTCAGACGTGGCGGACAGTCCGCAGTGGAATTCTGCAGCAGCCGCTTTTTTACATTTGTTTCTATATATTTTTAGGAAACTTAGTTTAGACGTTACAGAAAATAACTGTGCGGAAATCAGGCTGCGGTGCAGAATTTTCCCTCCGCAGCAGCTCATTATGTTGCGGAGAAGAAGCAAAATTTTACTGCAGATTTCAGGATTTGCAGAAATCTACAGCAAGTCCGCTGTGATATCCACAACGTCTGAATTAACTGTCAAATATGAAAATGTTGCTGCAAATTCGCAACGAATCTGCTGCAACATTTACAGTGGAAAAATTCTGCTATGTCTGACCATGCCAAAAGGGCACGTTCAGGCGTGACAGACGTTTTCCGCTGCAAATGTTGCTGCAGATTTGCGGCAATTACGCAATGAATCTGCAGCAATATTTGCATAATTGACAGGTAATTCAAACGTTGCAGATATTACAGCGGACCTGCCGCAGATTTCCGTTTTTGCATTGCAAAGGCTGGAATCCGCAGTGAAATTCCGCTGCTTCTCCGCAATAAAATGTGCCTGCTGCGGAGGGGAAATTCTGCACCGCGGCCTGATTTCCGCACAGTTATTTTCTGCAACGTCTGAACTAAGTTTCCTAAAAATGTATAGAAACAAATGTAAAAAACGGCTGCTGCAGAATTCCACTGCGGACTGTCCGCCACGTCTGAATGTGCCCTAATATTATCACTCATTTCAAAAACTGTTGAAGGGAAAAGAAAAAAGGACGTGCAGAAAATAAAAATGGAGACAGAAATCCTAGACACTGGGAAGATAATGACGCTATAAAATAAATAATAATGATTCATATGTCACATTTAGTTCTAATTCACTCTTTATTTTTTCTTTATTTTTTTTAATTATTTTTTCAAATGATATTTTTTTATTATTTTTAATTGGAATTATTTCCTGTTACCCTGAATCAAATAACATCACACTGACAATATACGGATGTAGCCATCTTTATCTTGTTACTGACCACTTGCTGCAGCGTGATATCACCCAACAAAAGCCATTGAACAAGTCAAGTGAAAGTTTTCTTGCCACTGAGTATTTAATGTGATACATTCAAGATAAAGAGGGCTACATCTGTACCAGGAATTATTGAATGCTTCTCTAATCAGGGTATATCTTATTACACAACAGCTTTTATGCAGATAAACGTTTTCCCCCTATAAACCAGTAAATAGACACGTTCCTGGGTGTCCCGTGTCTGTTACTTTGTGCTTGTTTACACAGTGTGTTTTATTATTTGGTTATTTTATTACTATTTCCTCTCTATAAAACACATTGGTGTTACTTTTGATCTCTGGATTTTCTTATATTGCCACAGCTGGACCCCCATAAATTCCTGGCAGTTTAGAAACTTCAAAGGTGATGTCAATTCTTGAGTCAAGTTGTTAAAAATTCTATTCAACGTTTCTTATTTACATCCGCTCCTGGGAAAGCTGGATATCAACAAATATGGCTGATGCTACTACAACTCTCACTGAAGTCAACCAGCTCTCTCCGTCCCCTAAAACGCAAACCTGCTGGGTTATACAGCCATACATCCTCTGCTCTGACTGGATAGATGGGCCATTCAGACGTCTGGAAAGCTGGATGACAACCTCTGTGAAACCTGCATTTTTGTTTCCATCCAGCTTTCCTAGGAACAGATGTAAGTAAGAAACGGCTGAATAGAATAGAACGGAAGAGTGCCGCTCCATGTTATACATATCAACCAAATATTTCATGTCATTTTCTATTTTCCTAAAGGGTCTATCATAGAGAAAAAACATGTGGCACCTGTGGGGGCCCCTGAAACGTGGGGCCCTTTTTCAGGTTGACCTTATGTCCTTTTCTAATGAGTGGTGAGAACCTGCACAGGACACTTGTAGGGGCAGTGGGGCATCAACCGAAGTGTAATGGAAAGAGTAGTAAGGGCGGGTTCACACATGGCGGAATTCCACTTAAATTCCGCTGCGGACACTCCGCAGCGTTAATCCGCAGCGGAGCCGTTTCTCCATTGACTTTCACTTTAAATTAGCAGTGTTCGTTTACACGATGCGTACAATTCCGCTGCGGAGCATAGGCTGCGGAGCGGAATTTGGTGTCCGCAGCATGCTCTGTCTGTTGCGGAGCAGTGGCGGACTCATGGCGGAATTTCTCCATTGACTTCAATGGAGATTCTAAGTTCCGCAATGAAGTCCGCAGCTGTCATGCACATGTCATGTGTGCTGCGGATACGTCTTGCTTTTTTAACTTGACATTTCTTCATTCTGGCTGGACCTAGGTATTTCTAGGTCTACAGCCAGACTGAGGAAGTCAATGGGGCTCCCGTAATGACGGGAGCGTTGCTAGGAGACGTCTGTAAATAGTCACTGTCCAGGGTGCTGAAAGAGTTAAGCGATCGGCAGTAACTGTTTCTGCACCCGGGACAGTGACTACCGATCCCAATATACATGTATCTGTAAAAAAACATATAAGTTCATACTTACCGAGAACTCCCTTCGTCTGTCTCCAGTCCGGCCTCCCAGGATGACGTTTCAGTGTAAGTGACGGCTGCAGCCAATCACAGGCCAAGCACAGGCTGCAGCGGTCACATGGACTGGCGCGTCATCCAGGGAGGTCGGGCTGGATGCCGAAAGAGGGACGCGTCACCAAGACAACGGCCGGTAAGTATGAAAATCGTTTACTTTCACTAGGGAAAGTGCTGTCCCTTCTCTCTATCCTGCACTGATAGGGAGAAGGGAAGCACTTTTCCCGCAGTCTGCAGCAGCTAGTCCGCATCAATGTACTGCACATTTTGTGCAGATCCGCTGCAGAATCTGCAACGCAGATTCTGTGCGGCATCGATGCGGACAGTTGCGGAGGAATTCCGCCATGTGTGGTCATGCCCTTAGAGTGTCCTCTCATTCCAAGTCTCTACTACTGAGAAGCTGATCATTTAATTTGGGTGCTGACCCCCCCCCCCCCATGTCCCCATATGGTGCCTAAATCTGGACCTGATCATCCATTATGCTGAAAAAAATTATGCCAAATTTAAAATTATCCAGGTATACGGTACCAGTGCATGTTATCTGCAATACATACATCTAGTTACCCAATTCTTTCCTTTATCCTCAGGATATAATTCCAAATAAATTTTTGAAAATTATTTTTCATTATTTTTCTTTTTTTATTATTACTATTATTATTATTATTGTTGGTTTTCATTGTTTTTTTACTATTATTATTATTATTATTATTATTATTATTATTATTATTATTATTATTATTATTATTTGTTTTCATTATTTTTGTATTTTTTTTTTAATTATTATTAAATGATTTTTCCTAAATATTTTTCATTGCAATGTAGTCTCCTCCTTTCAAATCTGTCATCAGTGCTGGTATTTAGATTTTTTTTTGGGGAGGTCATTATTTATATAACAATTATCAGCCACTAAAAAAATGTTGAACAAAAATATATTCCGCCCATCAAAACATGTAAAATATTTACCTGTTCTTGCAAGAGCTGAGAGAATGCCCAATAATACCCAAGAGGACGCCATGTCGGCTCTATTCCAGAGAGTGAGTGTAGACTCCGGGGTTAAAACCCAGTAAAGATAATGACTCCTTATTTATGGGGGTGGGGGGGATGAACACGGAAAGGAAGGGGGGGGGGGCATTAACAGACCAATAAGGGACAGTAAACCTGCAGACATGCAAAAGGTGGTCTAGGAAAATTGAACTTTTTTTATATTTCGGATTTATTTATTTTAATTTTAATTCTGAGTGCTTTAAAATGTCATGTATAATGTGAAGGTATCATACCTACAAGACTTTTGTCATTTTTGATACGAAAGTATTTAACGTCACATGTAAACAATGTTCTAACACCTAAAGGAAACATAAATAGCAAAAAAGAACAAACATTCTCAAAGTTACATTTATTGCTACATCACCTTTATACTGTTACTGTATAGTGCCAACATATTCTGCGGCGCTGTACAGGAGTTGTCATCACTCACTTTCTGGTTGGGGATCAAAATTCTCTATCAGTATGTGTTTAGAGTGTGGGAAGAAACCTACCCAAAAAACAGGGAAAATATACAAACTCCATGAAGATGTTCCCCTTGGTCGGATATAAACCCAGGATCCCAGCATTGGAAAGCAACAGTGGTAACCACTGGGGAACCAGTAACCAGCTAAGCACTTCCTATGTGGGACTTTGAAGTGTTATATTGTGAAGATTTGCTCTAAAAATATAAATATTTGTAATTCGTTTTTGATCAAATAAAAATAAATAAATAAGGGCCTGTTCACATCAGCCCTGCCCTTCCGTTGATGGGTTCCGTCGGAGGTTTCTTTCAGGTTATCCCCTCCACGGAAAGGCAAACAGAAACCTAAGCTGTCGCTTGTATCACCATTGATATTACTGGTGACGGAAACGCTGCTAAAGGTTTCCGTTTGTCACCGTTGTGACGGGGTTCTGTTGTTTTGACGGAATCAATAGCGCAGTCGACCCTGTCACAACGGTGACAAACGGAAATCTTTAGCAGCGTTTCCGTCACCAGTAATATCAATGGTGATACAAGCGACAGCTTAGGTTTCTGTTTGCCTTTCCGTGGAGGGGATAACCCGATAGAAACTTCCTCGGAACCGCTCAACAGAAGGGCAGGGGTGATGGGAACACGTACGATATGAAACAGTCAGAGTTCTGTGAAATATTTCTAATCTCTAGATGTTTATTGCTTCCACTTAATTGTGAATTGCTGCAGAATATGTTGTAGGTATTAAAATAATGAGGTTATTAATAATAATAACAATAATAATAAATAATGATAATAATAACGATGATAAGAATAAAAATAATAATAAATAATAATAACAACAACAACAATAATAATAATAAAAGTAATCATACAGTAAGTACAATGTTAAATATTCTGTTAGCTTATCAGTATCATCATCATTATTATTATTATTATTATTATTATTATTATGGCATTATTAGTTGTAGTAGTATTTTGGTTAATATTTTATTAATTTATTTTAACCTGTTTGTCTATTATTTGTTTTATTTTTTTATTATTATTATTATTAGTTTATAGTTATGTATTCTATTTATTATTATTATAATGTGGTTATTTATTATTATTATTAGTTTATTATTATTAGTTTATTATTATTATTAGTTTATTATTATTTACTGTATTTATTTTATTATTATAATGTGGTTGTTGTTAACACATATAATAACAACTAATAATAAATAATAATAACCACATTATAATAATAATAAATAGAATACATAACTATAAACTAATAATAATAATAATAAAAAAATAAAACAAATAATAGACAAACAGGTTAAAATAAATTAATAAAATATTAACCAAAATACTACTACAACTAATTGTGATATAATAATGATGGTGATGATGATGATGATGAGGATAAGTTAACAGAATATTAAACATTGTACTTTTGATTACAATTATTATTATTAGATGTTGTAGGAGCATATTGGTTAATATTGTATCAAATTATTAGTAGGTTATTTATTACTTATTTATTCATTATTTTATTATTGTAATTGTATTATTAGTATTATTATTATTATTATTATTATTATTATTATTATTATTATTATTATTATTATTATTAGTATTATTGTCTTCATTATTTATTATTTATATTAATTGTTTAATTATCTGTGGTTTTTTTACGCTTATCGTTGACCATCATTGTTAATTTATTGATAATTGGAAATATCGCTCTAACACCATTTACATTTACGATACATGTGCTGATGCGATTAAACTCATGTTCGAAAATGGAAATGTCCAATATTTTTTTAGATCACTGATTGTTTGTAGATAGTTTGAAAAATTGCTACTTGTAAATGAAACTTAATTTTACACTGGCCGATTGTCGGGCAAATAATAAGTTCATAAAACGCTCGGTGCCGATAATTTCCCAGTGTAAACAGGAACGACCAGCAGGTGAACGAGCAAACTCTGGATCATCCGCTGGTCGTATCGTTTTAAAAAAATGAAATATTATCGTTGTGGGCAGCACATCTTGGTGTGTAATCAGGGAGACGCGGTGCCGACATGATAATAATGTACGGGGACGAGCGATCAGAGTAACGACCGCACCTCCTCATCCAAAGGTCCGTGTGGCAGGAGCAAACGAGCGCCGATCAACGATGTCTCGTTGATTGGCGCTCGCTGCATCGGCCGCTTATGGGCCGGTGTAAAAGGGCCTTAAGGGCATGACCACACATGGCGGAATTCCTCCGCAACTGTCCGCATCAATGCCGCACCTAATCCGGGTTGCGGATTACGGCTGCGGATCTGCACAAAATGTGCAGAAAATTGATGCGGACTGGCCGCTGCGGACTGCAGGAAAAGTGCTTCTCTTCTCCCTATTCAGTGCAGGATAGAGAGAAGGGACAGCACTTTCCCTAGTGAAAGTCAAAGAAATTCATACTTACCGCCCGTTGTCTTGGTGACGCGTCCCTCTTTCGGCATCCGGCCCGACCTCCCTGGATGACGCTCCAGTCCATGTGACCGCTGCAGCCTGTGCTTGGCCTGTGATTGGCTGCAGCCGTCACTTACACTGAAACGTCATCCTGGGAGGCCGGACTGGAGACAGACGCAGGGAGTTCTCGGTAAGTATGAACTTATATTTTTTTTTACAGATACATGTATATTGAGATCGGTAGTCACTGTCCCGGGTGCAGAAACAGTTACTGCCGATCGCGTAACTCTTTCAGCACCCTGGACAGTGACTATTTACAGACGTCTCCTAGCAACGCTCCCGTCATTACGGGAGCCCCATTGACTTCCTCAGTCTGGCTGTAGACCTAGAAATACATAGGTCCAGCCAGAATGAAGAAATGTCATGGTAGTAAAAACAATACGCTCCGCAGCACACATAAGATCTGCGGACTTCATTGCGGAATTTTGACTCTCCATTGAAGTCAATGGAGAAATTCCGCCATGAGTCCGCAACCAGTCCGCCACTGCTCCGCAACAGACAGAGCATGCTGCGGACACCAAATTCCGCTCCGCAGCCTATGCTCCGCAGCGGAATTGTACGCATCGTGTAAACGAACACTGCTAAATTAAAGTGAAAGTCAATGGAGAAACGGCTCCGCTGCGGATTAACGCTGCGGAGTGTCCGCAGCGGAATTTAAGTGAAATTCCGCCATGTGTGAACCCGCCCTAAGTCTGGTACAAACCCCAAGCCCAGGTGAAAAGCAGAGGGTTCACTCCTGCACAAGGTGGACAGAAGCTCGGATTTTCATTGTTCATAAGTTTTATAGATCGCTGACTTATATTGTTTGTACTAAAGATCTGATTGAATTGCATTGTCTGCTCTGAGAAATAAGAAGATATTAGAGACATTGTGTGGTGGTGACACTGAAGAAAACTGTAAGGAAGTGTCAACAAGGTGACGAGGCGGCTCCTGACAGAACAAAAAGTACAGACACATTGTAACAGTGACCCAACAATATCTCTACAATTTAAAGAGGAAGCTCACATTTAACACATCGATCCCTTGTAAATGCAAGGACAGTAATAGTGGCAAACCCCATTGTGTAGAGGAGCGCCCATCCCCCAAAGGAGGGACCTGAAAGTGGAGCAGTAAAACATCACTTTTATTGGCAGTATTGTGGGGGCATTTGTTGGCAGATTTATGGTAGTATTTTATAAATACTGTGTGGCAATTTTATTTGGGCACTGATTAGCTGTACTGTGTGGAAGTATTATTAGGCATTGTATGGGAGTATTAAAGGTTTTTTTCCCATGAGGGACATTTATGACATCCACAGGATATGTCATGTGTCAGATACCTCTGGGATCCTCACCTCTCTCTAGAACAGGGTCCCCTAAACCCCGTTCTAGCTTTTTGTGCTCACGCTGCATCCCGGCCACTTACTGATTACTTGGTCGGGAGTTACGGAAACAGCGCAGTATACGAGCTATGCTGTTTCCGTAACTAATATTCAGGTCTATGGGAGTTATAGAAACAGCAAGTTTTACGCTGTTTCCGTAACTCCCGGCCATGTAACCAGTAAGTGGCCGGGAGGCAGCGTGAGCACAAAAAGCTAGAACAGGGTTTAGGGGACCCTGTTCTAGAGAGAGGTGGGACCCGCATCTATCTGACATTTAGGACATATTCTGTGGATATGTCCTAAATGTCACTGGTGGGAAAACCCCTTTAAGGTATAAACATTTGGGTAAGAAAAGCATAGAGATAGATGTTATTAAATATGATCTAGAGAGACTGGATGGATGGATGGATAGATAGATAGATAGATAGATAGATAGATAGATAGATAGATAGATAGATAGATAGATAGATAGATAGATAGATAGATAGATAGATAGATAGATAGATAGATATGAGATAGATAGATAGATAGATAGATAGATAGATAGATAGATAGATAGATAGATAGATAGATAGATAGATAGATAGATAGATAGATAGATAGATAGATAGATAGATAGATGATAGATAGATAGATATGAGATAGATAGATAGATAGATAGATAGATAGATAGATAGATAGATAGATAGATAGATAGATAGATAGATAGATAGATAGATAGATAGATAGATAGATAGATAGATAGATAGATAGATATGAGATAGATAGATAGATAGATAGATAGATAGATAGATAGATAGATAGATAGATATGGGATAGATAGATAGATAGATATGGGATAGATAGATAGATAGATAGATAGATATGAGATAGATAGATAGATAGATAGATGATAGATAGATAGATAGATAGATAGATAGATAGATAGATAGATAGATAGATAGATAGATAGATAGATAGATAGATAGATAGATAGATATGAGATAGATAGATAGATAGATAGATAGATAGATAGATAGATAGATAGATAGATAGATATGAGATAGATAGATAGATAGATAGATAGATAGATAGATAGATAGATAGATAGATAGATAGATAGATAGATAGATAGATAGATAGATAGATAGATAGATAGATAGATATGGGATAGATAGATAGATAGATAGATAGATATGAGATAGATAGATAGATAGATAGATAGATAGATAGATAGATAGATAGATAGATAGATAGATAGATAGATATGAGATAGATAGATAGATAGATAGATTGATTTTTTTATTTTTTTTGTAGAGGGAGTCTGGGGGAGCAGGACTGAACACACGGCTGTTTTTATGGACGCTGCCAGGACTGAGGCACATGGATCCGACCAGATAAAATTATTCACAAGATTGACCTCCCATTATACATGTCTCATAAGGGTATGTTCACACGGCCTATTTACGGACGTAATTCGGGCGTTTTTGCCCCGAATTACGCCCGAAAATAGCGCCTCAATAGCGCTGACAAACATCTGCCCATTGAAAGCAATGGGCAGACGTTTGTCTGTTCACACGAGGCGTATATTTACGCGCCGCTGTCAAATGACGGCGCGTAAATAGACGCCCGCGTAGAAGAAGTGACCTGTCACTTCTTTGGCCGTAATTGGAGCCGCTATTCATTGACTCCAATGAATAGCAGCGCTAATTACGGCCGTAATTGACGCGGCGTTCAAGCGCCTGCACATGCCGATACGGCTGAAATTACGGGGATGTTTTCAGGCTGAAACATCCCCGTAATTTCAGCCGTTACGGACCCCCGCCGTGTGAACATACCCTAAATCTCAGCAGCAAGTGACCTGCTCTACTGTCAGCATCAGATACTCCGTCACTTGTCATCCAGCTCCCTAAATATTGTGTTAGAGTCTGAGCCCCCTGGTGGCCAAGTCCAACCCTGCACCCCGGGCTGAGCAGGCTGAGCAGTGTATATACATTTCAATGCCAACAGATCATTTTCAGCAGGAATAGATGTGGCTGTAAACAAACACGGGCAATTCCTCCACCATGGTCTCCAAGATCAGCATGAGTTTATAAATAGAATACCAAAACTACAGTAAAGACTGACACTCAAGCAAAACCATGAAGAAGAAAAGGCGAGAGTAAATATTTAGATGACAATTATTTTATTTCTTTATGTTATTATTATAATTTTTTTATGGGAGGCATTACATTTTCTAGATATAAAACTTGTTCTACTGGGACATACAGTATAAGAAATGTCTTTTGTATTATTTTTCGCTTTCTTACTATAGCAGTTATATTTATCACAAGCCTCAGGCCGGAAAAGTAATGTTTAGATGGAATTTTAAATATTTTTTGTGCCAAATTTGCAAATTCCAGTTTATTTCAGGAAGATAAATACAATATCCTATGATCTGTGTGGAGACGCTACATATTGAAATGTGGAAATGTTGCACCAAATTGTAGCAAATGTGTCAAATACCATATAATGTGTAGGGTATAATATAATATAGTGTAATATAATAGTATATAAGGTAATAGTATCCTATAATCACTGCAGAGTCCATACATTATATAGGAGAAGATCTGTGGCTGCAACCTGAGGCTCCAGTTATCATGAAGGTCCAGTGCTCGGCATGCTGGGAGTGATAGTTTCACAATTTGTATCCTTACCCGAACACCTTTTATTATGAAGATGTAGCAGGGCTGAGCTGGTCATCAACAACTCACGGTGAGATTACAAAGTGTTATCTGGGGTTCTTCATAAACGTGCCATATTATCTATACAACAAATTCAGCTCTGCTACATATATATATAAATCAGTGGCTTATTTGGAGGTATATCCTGAACTGCTAGTAGAAGGGATGTAAAAATAAACTTAAAGGGTATTGAAATTTTATTCAGTTGCCCCGTAAATTGATAAGTAGGACACAATCGCTGTTTCTAGTAACGGGTTGAATAATGTTTTTTTTTTTTTTTGTTTTTTTGCTGCTTCATATGACAGCTGATTTTGAATTGTACGTGCAATTATAATATTAGACACTAGGTGGCAGTATAGATTAAAAGGTTTGCATCCAGATTATTACTATACAATCAACCTTGTTTTCAGAATACAGTTTCCTGTACGTCCCACCAGCAGCACAATAATGGGGTATTTCTGCCCCTGTGTACTAGTAGGACAGATGGAAATTTTGAATTTAATAAAATTAATCACTAATTAACTAGAGGCCCCTGACCCTCTAAAGGGACATCTAGTACCTCCTATTGAAATCCAGCCCCTCCCACAATGTCTAACCCCTCCCATTGACATATAGCCCCTCCCGTCTTGTTTTCGCTGTCCTGTATGGACTTGGACGGATGGCCCTGTGCAGTTGCATAGTTTGCACATGTGATATGTCCGCCGTAACATCTATTATAAGAATAGAGGATCTTCAGGAATTGTCATCAGTGGATTCATACATCAGATTCCTCCATGACAGGGTCTTGCTAAAGCTACTGCCAAACTTCACTCTAAAGTTCCCTCATTTGTAACTTGTAATAAGGTCAGCTCCCTTCCAGTGTTCTGTCTTCATCTCATGAGGAACATAATCTCCATCTCTAGATGTGTCCTGTTGTCTCCAGATCTATTTTGGCTTGGAGTAAAAGATCTGGAAGGTTGAGAATTTACGGTTTCCTGAAAAAAACAAAGAATTAAAATCCACCAAACCTACCCTGGGTAGATGAAGAGTAGAGGCCATGAGACTGACTTATGTTGTTAGAACTAACTCTGATCCACCTCATTTCTCTAGAGTCCACTCTACTAGCCCAGTGTCCACCCCATTTTTCTAATTTTTTAGGTGCAGTATTATAGTAATTATATTAGGGGCAGTATTATAGTAGTTATATTCTTGTATATAGGGGCAGTATTATAGTCGTTATATTCTTGTATATAGGGGCAGTATTATAGTAGTTATATTCTTGTATATAGGGGCAGTATTATAGTAGTTATTTTCTTGTATATAGGAGCAGTATTATAGTAGTTATATTCTTGTATATAGGAGCAGTATTATAGTAGTTATATTCTTGTATATAGGGGGCAGTATTATAGTAATTATATTCTTGTATATAGGAGCAGTATTATAGTAGTTATATTCTTGTATATAGGGGGCAGTATTATAGTAGTTATATTCTTGTATATAGGGCAGTATTATAGTAGTTATATTCTTGTATATAGGGCAGTATTATAGTAGTTATAGTCTTGTATATAGGAGCAGTATTATAGTAGTTATATTCTTGTATATATGGGCAGTATTATAGTCGTTATATTCTTGTATATAGGGGCAGTATTATAGTAGTTATATTCTTGTATATAGGAGCAGTATTATAGTAGTTATATTCTTGTATATAGGGGGCAGTATTATAGTAGTTATATTCTTGTATATAGGGGCAGTAATATAGTAGTTATATTCTTGTATATAGGAGGCAGTATTATAGTAGTTATATTCTTGTATATGGGGAGCAGTATTATAGTAGTTATATTCTTGTATATAGGGGCAGTATTATAGTAGTTATTTTCTTGTATATAGGAGGCAGTATTATAGTAGTTATATTCTTGTATATAGTGGGCAGTATTATAGTAGTTATATTCTTGTATATAGGGGGCAGTATTATAGTAGTTATATTCTTGTATATAGTGGGCAGTATTATAGTAGTTATATTCTTGTATATAGGGGGTAGCATTATAGTAGTTATATTCTGGAATATAGGGGCAGTATTATAGTAGTTATATTCTTGTATATAGGGGCAGTATTATAGTCGTTATATTCTTGTATATAGGGGGCAGTATTAGGGCATGACCACACATGGCGGAATTCCTCCGCAACTGTCCGCATCAATGCCGCACCTAATCCGGGTTGCGGATTACGGCTGCGGATCTGCACAAAATGTGCAGAAAATTGATGCGGACTAGCTGCTGCGGACTGCGGGAAAAGTGCTTCCCTTCTCCCTATCAGTGCAGGATAGAGAGAAGGGACAGCACTTTCCCTAGTGAAAGTAAAAGAAATTCATACTTACCGCCCGTTGTCTTGATGACGCGTCCCTCCTTCGGCATCCAGCCCGACCTCCCTGGATGACGCGCCAGTCCATGTGACCGCTGCAGCCTGTGCTTGGCCTGTGATTGGCTGCAGCCGTCACTTACACTGAAACGTCATCCTGGGAGGCCGGACTGGAGACAGAAACAGGGAGTTCTCGGTAAGTATGAACTTATATGTTTTTTTACAGATACATGTATATTGGGATCGGTAGTCACTGTCCCGGGTGCAGAAACAGTTACTGCCGATCGCTTAACTCTTTCAGCACCCTGGACAGTGACTATTTACTGACGTCTCCTAGCAACGCTCCCGTCATTACGGGAGCCCCATTGACTTCCTCAGTCTGGCTGTAGACCTAGAAATACATAGGTCCAGCCAGAATGAAGAAATGTCATGTTAAAAAACCAATACGCTCCGCACCACACATAACATGTGCATGACAGCTGCGGACTTCATTGCGGAACTTAGAATCTCCATTGAAGTCAATGGAGAAATTCCGCCATGAGTCCGCAACCAGTCCGCCACTGCTCCGCAACAGACAGAGCATGCTGCGGACACCACATTCCGCTCCGCAGCCTATGCTCCGCAGCGGAATTGTACGCATCGTGTAAACGAACACTGCTAAATTAAAGTGAAAGTCAATGGAGAAACGGCTCCGCTGCGGATTAACGCTGCGGAGTGTCCGCAGCGGAATTTAAGTGAAAATCCGCCATGTGTGAACCCGCCCTTATAGTGGTTATATTCTTGTATATAGGGGGCAGCATTATAGTAGTTATATTCTTGTATATAGGGGCAGTAGTATAGTAGTTATATTCTTGTATATAGGGGCAGTATTATAGTAGTTCTATTCTTGTATATAGGAGGCAGTATTATAGTAGTTATATTCTTGTATATAGGGGCAGTATTATAGTAGTTATATTCTTGTATATAGGGGCAGTATTATAGTCGTTATATTCTTGTATATAGGGGGCAGTATTATAGTAGTTATATTCTTGTATATAGGGGGCAGTATTATTGTAGTTATATTCTTATATATAGGAGCAGTATTATAGTAGTTATATTCTTGTATATAGGGGGAAGTGTTATAGTAGTTATATTCTTGTATATAGGGGGCAGTATTCTAGTAGTTATATTCTTGTATATAGGAGGCAGTATTATAGTAGTTATATTCTTGTATATAGGGGCAGTATTATAGTAGTTATACTCTTGTATATAGGAGCAGTATTATAGTAGTTATATTCTTGTATATAGGAGCAGTATTATAGTTGTTATATTCTTGTATATAGGGGCAGTATTATAGTAGTTATAGTCTTGTATATAGGGGCAGTATTATAGTAGTTATATTCTTGTATATAGGAGCAGTATTATAGTAGTTATATTATTGTATATAGGGGGCAGTATTATAGTAGTTATATTCTTGTATATAGGGGCAGTATTATAGTAGTTATATTCTTGTATATAGAGGCAGTATTATAGTAGTTATATTCTTGTATATAGAGGCAGTATTATAGTAGTTATATTCTTGTATATAGGGAGCAGTATTATAGTAGTTATATTCTTGTATATAGGGGGCAGTATTATAGTAGTTATATTCTTGTATATAGGGGCAGTATTATAGTAGTTATATTCTTGTATATAGGGGGCAGTATTATAGTAGTTATATTCTTGTATATAGGGGCAGTATTATAGTAGTTATATTCTTGTATATAGGAGCAGTATTATTAGTAGTTATATTCTTGTATATAGGAGCAGTATTATAGTTGTTATATTCTTGTATATAGGGGGCAGTATTATAGTAGTTATATTCTTGTATATAGTGGGCAGTATTATAGTAGGTATATTCTTGTATATAGGAGCAGTATTATAGTAGTTATATTCTTGTATATAGGAGCAGTATTATAGTAGTTATATTCTTGTATATAGGGGGCAGTATTATAGTAGTTATAATTCTTGTATATAGGGGCAGTATTATTGTACTTATATTCTTGTATATATGGGCAGTATTATAGTGGTTATATTCTTGTATATAGGGGCAGTAGTATAGTAGTTATATTCTTGTATATAGGGGCAGTATTATAGTAGTTATATTCTTGTATATAGGAGCAGTATTATAGTAGTTATATTCTTGTATATAGGAGCAGTATTATAGTAGTTATATTCTTGTATATAGGGGCAGTATTATAGTAGTTATATTCTTGTATATAGGGGCAGTATTATAGTAGTTTTATTCTTGTATATAGGGGTAGTATTATAGTAGTTATATTCTTGTATATAGGGGGGCAGCATTATAGTAGTTATATACTTGTACATAGGGGGCAGTATTGTAGTAGTTATATTCTTGTATATAGGTGGCAGTATTATAGTAGTTATATTTTTGTACATAGGGGGCAGTATTATAGCAGTTATATTCTTGTATATAGGGGGCAGTATTATAGTAGTTATATTCTTGTATATAGGGGGCAGTATTATAGTAGTTATATTCCTCTATATAGGGGCAGTATTATAGTAGTTATATTCTTGTAAGGGGGCAGCATTATAATAGTTATATTCTTGTATATAGGGGCAGTATTATAGTAGTTATATTCTTGTAAGGGGGCAGTATTATAGTAGTTATATTCTTGTATATAGGGGCAGTATTATAGTAGTTATATTCTTGTATATAGGGGGCAGTATTATAGTAGTTATATTCTTGTATATAGGAGCAGTATTATAGTAGTTATATTCTTGTATATAGGGGCAGTATTATAGTAGTTATATTCTTGTATATAGGAGGCAGTATTATAGTAGTTATATTCTTGTATATAGGAGCAGTATTATAGTAGTTATATTCTTGTATATAAGGGGCAGTATTATAGTAGTTATATTCTTGTATATAGGGGGCAGTATTATAGTAGTTATATTCCTGTATATAGGGGCAGTATTATAGTAGTTATATTCTTGTATATAGTAGCAGTTTTATAGTAGTTATATTCTCGTATATAGGGGGCAGTATTATAGTAGTTATATTCTTGTATATAGGGGCAGTATTATAGTAGTTATATTCTTGTATATAGGGGCAGTATTATAGTAGTTATATTCTTGTATATAGGAGGCAGTATTATAGTAGTTATATTCTTGTATATAGGGGGCAGTATTATAGTAGTTATATTCTTGTACATAGGGGCAGTATTATAGTAGTTATATTCTTGTATATAGGGGGCAGTGTTATAGTAGTTATATTCCTGTATATAGGGGCAGTATTATAGTAGTTATATTCTTGTATATAGGGGGCAGTATTATAGTCGTTATATTCTTGTATATAGGGGCAGTATTATAGTAGTTATATTCTTGTATATAGGGGGCAGTGTTATAGTATTTATATTCTTGGATATAGGAGCAGTATTATAGTAGCTATATTCTTGTATATAGGGGCAGTATTATAGTAGTTATATTCTTGTATATAGGAGCAGTATTATAGTAGTTATATTCTTGTATATAGGTGGCAGTATTATAGTAGTTATATTCTTGTACATAGGGGCAGTATTATAGTAGTTATATTCTTGTATATAGGGGGCAGTGTTATAGTAGTTATATTCCTGTATATAGGGGCAGTATTATAGTAGTTATATTCTTGTATATAGGGGCAGTATTATAGTAGTTATATTCTTGTATATAGGGGCAGTATTAAAGTAGTTATATTTTTGTATATAGGGGGCAGTATTATAGTAGTTATATTCTTGTATATAGGGGGCAGTATTATAATATTTATGTTCTTGTACATAGGGGCAGTATTATACTAGTTATATTCTTGTATATAGGGGTCAGTGTTATAGTAGTTATATTCCTGTATATAGGGGCAGTATTATAGTAGTTATATTCTTGTATATAGGGGGCAGTATTATAGTAGTTATATTCTTGTATATAGGGGGCAGTATTATAGTAGTTATATTCTTGTATATAGGGGCAGTATTATAGTAGTTATATTCTTGTATATAGGGGGCAGTATTATAGTAGTTATATTCTTGTATATAGGGGCAGTATTATAGTAGTTATATTCTTGTATATAGGAGCAGTATTATTAGTAGTTATATTCTTGTATATAGGAGCAGTATTATAGTTGTTATATTCTTGTATATAGGGGGCAGTATTATAGTAGTTATATTCTTGTATATAGTGGGCAGTATTATAGTAGGTATATTCTTGTATATAGGAGCAGTATTATAGTAGTTATATTCTTGTATATAGGAGCAGTATTATAGTAGTTATATTCTTGTATATAGGGGGCAGTATTATAGTAGTTATAATTCTTGTATATAGGGGCAGTATTATTGTACTTATATTCTTGTATATATGGGCAGTATTATAGTGGTTATATTCTTGTATATAGGGGCAGTAGTATAGTAGTTATATTCTTGTATATAGGGGCAATATTATAGTAGTTATATTCTTGTATATAGGAGCAGTATTATAGTAGTTATATTCTTGTATATAGGGGCAGTATTAGGCTGGGTTCACACGTGGCGGAATTTCACTTAAATTCCGCTGCGGACACTCCGCAGCGTTAATCCGCAGCGGAGCCGTTTCTGCATTGACTTCCACTTCTATTTAGAAGTGTTCGTTTAGACGATGCGTAACATTCCGCTGCGGAGCATAGGCTGCGGAGCGGAATTTGGTGTCCGCAGCATGCTCTGTCTGTTGCGGAGCAGTGGCGGACTCATGGCGGAATTTCTCCATTGACTTCAATGGAGATTCTAAGTTCCGCAATGAAGTCCGCAGCTGTCATGCACATGTTATGTGTGCTGCGGATGCGTCCTGCTTTTTTGCCATGACATTTCTTCATTCTGGCTGGACCTATGTATTTCTAGGTCTACAGCCAGACTGAGGAAGTCAATGGGGCTCCCGTAATGACGGGAGCGTTGCTAGGAGACGTCTGTAAATAGTCACTGTCCAGGGTGCTGAAAGAGTTAAGCGATCGGCAGTAACTGTTTCTGCACCCTGGACAGTGACTACCGATCACAATATACAGCAACCTGTAAAAAAATATAAGTTCATACTTACCGAGAACTCCCTGCTTCTGTCTCCAGTCCGGCCTCCCAGGATGACGTTTCAGTCTAAGTGACGGCTGCAGCCAATCACAGGCTGCAGCGGTCACATGGACTGGCGCGTCATCCAGGGAGGTCGAGCTGGATGCCGAAAGAGGGACGCGTCACCAAGACAACGGCCGGTAAGTATGAAATTCGTTTACTTTCACTAGGGAAAGTGCTGTCCCTTCTCTCTATCCTGCACTGATAGGGAGAAGGGAAGCACTTTTCCCGCAGTCCGCAGCAGCTAGTCCGCATCAATTTACTGCACATTTTGTGCAGATCCGCAGCAGAATCTGCAACGCAGATTCTGTGCGGCATTGATGCGGACAGTTGCGGAGGAAATCCGCCACGTGTGGTCATGCCCTTATAGTAGTTATATTCTTGTGTATATAGGGGCAGTATTATAGTAGTTATATTCTTGTATATAGGAGCAGTATTATAGTAGTTATATTCTTGTATATAGGGGTAGTATTATAGTAGTTATATTCTTATATATAGGGGGGCAGCATTATAGTAGTTATATACTTGTACATAGGGGGCAGTATTATAGTAGTTATATTCTTGTATATAGGTGGCAGTATTATAGTAGTTATATTTTTGTACATAGCGGGCAGTATTATAGCAGTTATATTCTTGTATATAGGGGGCAGTATTATAGTAGTTATATTCTTGTATATAGGGGGCAGTATTATAGTAGTTATATTCCTCTATATAGGGGCAGTATTATAGTAGTTATATTCTTGTAAGGGGGCAGCATTATAATAGTTATATTCTTGTATATAGGGACAGTATTATAGTAGTTATATTCTTGTAAGGGGGCAGTATTATAGTAGTTATATTCTTGTATATAGGGGCAGTATTATAGTAGTTATATTCTTGTATATAATGGGCAGTATTATAGTAGTTATATTCTTGTATATAGGGGGCAGTATTATAGTAGTTATATTCCTGTATATAGGGGCAGTATTATAGTAGTTATATTCTTGTATATAGTAGCAGTTTTATAGTAGTTATATTCTCGTATATAGGGGGCAGTATTATAGTAGTTATATTCTTGTATATAGGGGCAGTATTATAGTAGTTATATTCTTGTATATAGGGGCAGTATTATAGTAGTTATATTCTTGTATATAGGAGGCAGTATTATAGTAGTTATATTCTTGTATATAGGGGGCAGTATTATAGTAGTTATATTCTTGTACATAGGGGCAGTATTATAGTAGTTATATTCTTGTATATAGGGGGCAGTGTTATAGTAGTTATATTCCTGTATATAGGGGCAGTATTATAGTAGTTATATTCTTGTATATAGGGGGCAGTATTATAGTAGTTATATTCTTGTATATAGGGGCAGTATTATAGTAGTTATATTCTTGTATATAGGGGGCAGTGTTATAGTAGTTATATTCTTGGATATAGGAGCAGTATTATAGTAGCTATATTCTTGTATATAGGGGCAGTATTATAGTAGTTATATTCTTGTTTATAGGAGCAGTATTATAGTAGTTATATTCTTGTATATAGGTGGCAGTATTATAGTAGTTATATTCTTGTATATAGGGGGCAGTATTATAGTAGTTATATTCTTGTATATAGGGGGCAGTGTTATAGTAGTTATATTCCTGTATATAGGGGCAGTATTATAGTAGTTATATTCTTGTATATAGGGGGCAGTATTATAGTAGTTATATTCTTGTATATAGGGGCAGTATTATAGTAGTTATATTTTTGTATATAGGGGCAGTGTTATAGTAGTTATATTCTTGGATATAGGAGCAGTATTATAGTAGTTATATTCTTGTATATAGGGGCAGTATTATAGTAGTTATATTCTTGTATATAGGGGCAGTATTATAGTAGTTATATTCTTGTATATAGGAGCAGTATTATAGTAGTTATATTCTTGTATATAGGGGGCAGTATTATAGTAGTTATATTCTTGTATATAGGGGCAGTATTATAGTAGTTATATTCTTGTATATAGGCACAGTATTATAGCAGTTATATACTTGTATATAGGGGGCAGTATTATAGTAGTTATATTCTTGTATATAGGAGTATTATAGTAGTTATATTCTTGTATATAGGGACAGTATTATAGTAGTTATATTCTTGTATATAGGGGGCAGTATTATAGTAGTTATATTCTTGTATATAAGGGCAGTATTATAGTAGTTATATTCTTGTATATAGGAGGCAGTATTATAGTGGTTATATTCTTGTATATAGGAGGCAGTATTATAGTAGTTATATTCTTGTATATAGGAGCAGTATTATAGTAGTTATATTCTTGTATATAGGGAGCAGTATTATAGTAGTTATATTCTTGTATATAGGGGCAGTATTATAGTCATTATATTCTTGTAAGGGGGCAGTATGATTGCAATTGTTATTGTCAAGATATATATTTGTTTTGTTGTACAATTATTACTGCTCTTTAATTGCCTTTGTTGATTTATATTTTGTTGAGAGTTTTCATGGAGAACAATGTATGAAAATTCCTTTTCATTTCGTAAAGTTGGAGAATTCTGCATTTTACACCACATGAGCCTTTTATTTAGATGGAGGTATATATTTGCGCTGGTGGAGTCTTCCCTATTGTCACAATGCACAGATTGTTTTACATCCCACAGAAAGACAGCAGAACCCTCTGAATCAAGAAGTCAGTGTTTAGACTGCAGCTCTTGTCTTACAATCTTTAATGTTTAGTGAAAGGAAATCCTTTTCTAGTGCGGACCCTTCACTCTGCGCCTCACTTATCAGCAGTAGAGCCGCGTTTCATGAAAACATTCTTTCCTATTGTTTTTTATATGATTTCCTTCAGAGTCATCTTCTTGTGTGAAGTCTTTTTATGTTCTACTCCCGAGATGCCAATCTTTAATAACAGCCATTACACTGCCTATAGGAGTTGTCATATGTCTTTTTGCAGACCCCGAGTATCACTTAAATTTCCCTTGTTCTGCAGACATACCATGTTTTTTCCTTCCTCACTCCTACTGAACGGTCTGTGCCAGTCTTCACTGTAGTTATGGGATTATGTTCACATATCATGAAGCTTTATATTCACTTCTGTAAATCCTGTGCTTATGTGCTGCAGTGCCAGGAATCCTAATAATCTGGGTACGTGTTCACTGTATTTACTGACCCTAGACACTGGCCGCTCACTATTACCATTAACTTATTGGTCCTTATGACAACCAATCAGAGTCTGGCTTGTATTTTTCCAGCACAGGTAAGAAAATTAAACAAGGGATTTAATTGTTTGCTTTGAGGTCCAGTCCCTATGATAACACTGAGCTGCCAGTTTTCAGAAGCAGGAAGTGTTGTCATAGGTACACAGGCAGAGGAGCTCATCTAGAATGAGTTCTGGAATTCTAACTGCCAATAGCTGGACATAGGAATGAAATCTTCAATTTTTTTTTCTTCCGTATTTTTCAAACTTTATACATGGGCTTTAAGGTTTGTCTAGTTTACAAAACCCATTTTTGTATACTGTATGAGGGAATTTTGGGTAATAAAGGTGGGTCTCCATTCAAGCCCTATTAAGGAGGAGAATGGCTACAAAGAGTATCTGTCTCTTCCTCTGGAGGGATCGGCATGTCAGTGTATTACAGCGACAGTTCATTGATTTCAATGAGAACAGTGTAATTCTTCATTTCTCCTCTGGCGGCGCTGCAGAGGAATTGAACACTTGCTGCTCTAACGGAATTAGGGCATGCCCATACGTGGCATATTTCTTCCGCAACTGTCCGCATCAATGCCGCACAGAATCTACGTTGCAGATTCTGTTGCGGCTCTGCCCAAAATGGGCATTAAATTGATGCGGACCAGCCGTTGCGTATTCAGGGGAAGAGGGCTTCCCTTGTCTCTATCAGTGCAGGATAGAGAGAAGGGACAGCACTTTCCCTAGTGAAAGTAAAAGAATTTCATACTTACCGGCCGTTGTCTTGGTG
Source organism: Rhinoderma darwinii (assembly GCF_050947455.1). Taxonomy (NCBI): domain Eukaryota; kingdom Metazoa; phylum Chordata; class Amphibia; order Anura; family Rhinodermatidae; genus Rhinoderma; species Rhinoderma darwinii. The sequence goes on along the minus strand of NC_134696.1, from coordinate 99,836,285 downwards.
ACGCGTCCCTCTTTCGGCATCCGGCCCGACCTCCCTGGATGACGCGGCAGTCCATGTGACCGCTGCAGCCTGGGATTGGCCTGTGATTGGCTGCAGCCTGTGATTGGCCTGTGATTGGCTGCAGCCTGGGATTGGCCTGTGATTGGCTGCAGCCGTCACTTGGACTGAAACGTCATCCTGGGAAGCCGGACTGGAGACAGAAGCAGGGAGTTCTCGGTAAGTAGGAACTTCTATTTTTTTTACAGGTTGCTGTATATTGGGATCGGTAGTCACTGTCCCGGGTGCAGAAACAGTTACTGCCGATCGCTTAACTCTTTCAGCACCCTGGACAATTACTATTTACTGACGTCGCCTAGCAACGCTCCCGTAATTACGGGAGCCCCATTGACTTCCTCAGTCTGGCTGTAGACCTAGAAATACATAGGTCCAGCCAGAATGAAGAAAAAACAATACCAGTAAAACCAATACGCTCCGCAGCACACATAACATGTACATGACATCTGCAGACTTCATTGCGGAATTTTGACTCTCCATTGAAGTCAATGGAGAAATTCCGCAATGAGTCCGCAACAAGTCCGCTACACGTCCGCAACAACCAGTGTATGCTGCGGACACCATATTCCGCTCCGCAGCCTATGCTCCGCAGCGGAATTGTCCGCAACGTGTAAACGAACCCAACCACAAAGCTGTGGAAGGCAATGGAAAAACGTATACGCTGCGGATTTCCGCTGCGGACTGTCCAGCGGAATTCCAGAGCAATTCCGCTACGTGTGGTCATGTCCTAAAGATAATCTCTGGGGTCATGACATTAAACTAGTTGAGTAGAAGAATAATAGTGCACTCTGCATTTTAGAAACAGCAACGAGGCAGAATTTTGAATGGAGATCTGGTTGTAACCGGAGTAGAGGACAGGGTGCAAACTTAATCACCTTTACATATGGTACCAACTGTAAAATGACACCGACTATTGCTGAAAGCATAATATTTCCTTTATAAAAGATACCATAGGAGGAAATATGTGGGGTCTCCCAGAAGATTAAAAGCTACAGTTTTCTTGAATATCCTCGGGAATTCCCACCACCATCCGCATCAATGTGTAGACATATAGACACATACTTCATTTTTCCCTTCTTGAAACCAGGCAGGATGTAGATATTGATGTGGATGGTAATTTAAATCCACACAAGGTTTCCATGGTCTTTTATAAACTTATTTTTATGATAGTCTCTTTTTATGAAAACCACAACAGTCTGGAAGGAAATTACAACGTGTCCCAAGCCCAAACTGAAAGTTCTTACAGAGAACAATTTCTTCAGCCTTAAGACATTGTTTGAACCCATTATGTTCCTGATAAACCAGCTTTACCAGTTCTGAATATAGGGACAGTAGTGATACAGTGACTCTGCTGTATTGGGTTGTGTTTTACCTTTCTGCTTTACTGATGGTAGAATGTTACAGATGTAGCAGAGCTGAATCTGTCCTTTAACTCTAATATTGTGTGGTGTGAGCAGGACTGGATTAAGGTCTGTGGAGATCTCTTGGCAAAGCATTGGGCGAGATTTATCAAAAGTGGCGTAAACGAAAAATGTAGGAGGTGCCCATAGCAACCAATCAGATTGTTTCGTTCAGTTACAAAAAACTGAAATGAAGAATTTATATTTTTTTTTTGCATGTTAAATTGCTGTTGCTGGCCCCTGGCACCAGGAGTATGTGCCTTGGGTCTTTTGTCTGGTGTCTGGGTCTCTTGGCACCATATTCAATTATATCTGCATCCCCCTCCTCCCTCAGTGCCCTATGGTGACCCAGTTATCTTCAGAATCCAACGACACCCCTCAGTTATATGGGTGCCCCTTTTCTAGTATAGAAACATAAAATAACATGGAAATATCAAGCTAACAACAGCGCCATCTAGTGCCTAACTAACAGAGACATACAGTGCCCAAAGAATAGCACCACAAAGTGGGCCCAAACAATAGAAAGGGGAAGGTGTCATATAGTAAAAGCATTGTCTTATGCCACCAAGCTGCCATTTTCAGACAGGAGAACCTGACCGTTTCTTATCCCAACCCCCAACACCCTCTTTTGGGAGGCATATGACCACGTCGTATTTACTGTAGGTCTGAATCTCATAATATATCTTTAAAAATCCCCTGCATAGACATATGAAACAATTCTGTCTTCCTGCAGGCATCACTAGGGGGAATTTCAGAACTTACTGCGTATAAATTATATATTGAGCTAAAACATAACACAGTATATAGTAAGCTCTTGAGCTTCCCCTAGTGGCGGCTGCAGGAGGACAGAATTTTAGCTTTTGACTAGGAAGATTTGGATCTCTGTATAATAATAAACAAAATGGAGTTCAAGGGTGGACACTTAATTTAGGAAAACCCTGAAAGATGCTATGGGCTCAGTGACAGGGGTGCCCCAGTTCAGGGTTTGCTGCTGGCCTTTACCCTACGGGTAATGTGGATCTGAATAGGGCTCCACCTCTTCCTACACAAGAAAAGGTGGGGAGGGTTGATTGTAACTCTTTTCACTAAAGGAAAAGAAGAAAAGACCGAACATCTACTGCAGGTCACCGATTGTGTGAATGTAAATAAGCAAGGGGCCCCATTTTATTGGATTATATGGGGCTCTAACACATCTATGTAAACCCTTGAATTCAAACATCATGGGATCAATGTATAGAGAAAGAGGACAAAAAAAATATGTAAGGCATGGTTCATGCCAACCAGATGCCAACAACAATCACTAGTATTTGACTGCATGCCTAAGACTTTGAATACTTTTCCCAGAATTCCCTGCTGGTTTGGTGTCTGCACAGAGCTTGACCTTGTGATTGGCATTCAGGGAATTACAAATTCTGCAGTATAGTTTAACTGTTTCCCTACCATACAGGAGCTCAGCTAAGCTGTTACAGGGGTGTTTGAAAATAAGCTTGTTGACTATTGTCAATAATAACCAGCAGAATAGGGAGTGCAGCTCTGGAGTATAATACAGGATGTAACTCAGGATCAGTACAGGATAAGTAATGTAATGTATGTACACAGTGACTCCACCAGCAGAATAGTGAGTGCAGCTCTGGAGTATAATACAGGATGTAACTCAGGATCAGTACAGGATAAGTAATGTAATGTATGTACACAGTGACTCCACCAGCAGAATAGTGAGTGCAGCTCTGGAGTATAATACAGGATGTAACTCAGGATCAGTACAGGATAAGTAATGTAATGTATATACACAGTGACTCCACCAGCAGAATAGTGAGTGCAGCCCTGGAGTATAATACAGGATGTAACTCAGGATGAGTACAGGCTAAGTAATGTCATGTATGTACATAGTGACTCCACCAGCAGAATAGTGAGTGCAGCTCTGGAGTATAATACAGGATGTAACTCAGGATCAGTACAGGATAAGTAATGTCATGTATGTACACAGTGACTCCACCAGCAGAATAGTGAGTGCAGCTCTGGAGTATAATACAGGATGTAACTCAGGATGAGTACAGGCTAAGTAATGTCATGTATGTACACAGTGACTCCACCAGCAGAATAGTGAGTGCAGCTCTGGAGTATAATACAGGACCCCCACCAGTCGCTAGAACGAAGCAGCTGAAGCACTTGTGTGAGCTTCTTGTCTGTTTGGCTTTTTCCGGAAAGCCGATGTATCGGAGTACAGGCTCATAGACTTTCTATTGAGTCAGTACACCGCTACATTTCTTTCTGGAAAAGGCCAAAAATATACGAAGCGGCTGAGCACTTCAGCTGCTTCGTTCTAGCGATTGGTAGGTGTCTCAGTGCTCTGACCCCCACCAATCAAAACTTCTGATATGTCACTATGACATGTCAGAAGTTTATCAAACGTTTAGCTGCACTTTAATATCACAATGCAGAATTAAAGGATGTTATTTGTAATATAATGCAACATTTTGTTATACAATGCAATATAATCCTACCCATACAATACAATAAAATTAAATATATTATAAAATAATAAACAATATAATAAAAAATAATATAGTATAATATCATCCACAATACTATAGTATAATATAACACACATTAATACAGTATAATATGTAATTTTAAGCAATAATATAGTATAATATAAAACACAATATTATATTATAACATAACACAGAATAATATAGTATAATTTATACTATAAAACTCAGTAATACATTGTAGTATAACACACAATA